>NW_028246108.1:0-62953 GCF_964263255.1 Lissotriton vulgaris | reverse complement strand
GCAGCTGTCCAACACAAAAAAGCACATTTCACTGCACTCAAGGGGGTGGAGATCTATTACATGTTGATCTTACTGGCGTTATTGAACTATCACTATCACTATCACTATCATTTACAGCACCACCCTATGCATGGAACTGTGCCGCGGTATCGTAGCGCCTTCCAGCTGAGTCATTAGCGCGATAATTCCCCCGCATCACTGCCGCTGCCTGCATTGCGCGTTTTCCATCTTTTAGTGCATTGTGAATTGTGCGTTTACCATCTGCATAATTAAGTGTGCGCATTGTTGTGATCGCATTTTGTCAGCAAAGTACTTTATGCCCGATTGTGCCTCTGTTTGTCCTCCAGGCTCGCCCAGTTTCGATTTCTCTCACTTGCAGCCATTTTGTTGTTTGTTGTGCTTCCTAGCCCGTAGCTCCACCCCGCGCCCGCCTCCCAGCTGACCCTGCCTCCCACAGATAGTTGTTGATCTGCCCCACCATCCCCGCGCCGTGTCTCTCCTGACCAGCTCAGAAGAGGTCGCTCCCCCACGCTCCCAAGGCTTGGTGACTCCGTGACCTGAGAGCGCTTGAAAGCTGTGCCGCGGTATCGTAGTGCCTTCCAGCTGAGTCATTAGCGCGATAATTCCCCCGCATCACTGCCGCTGCCTGCATTGCGCGTTTTCCATCTTTTAGTGCTTTGTGAATTGTGCGTTTACCATCTGCATAATTAAGTGTGCTTCCTAGCCCGTAGCTCCACCCCGCGCCCGCCTCCCAGCTGACCCTGCCTCGCCCCTCCCCCCTCTACTACCTACGTATGACAGATGCCTTTACGCGCAGCGTTCACGGGCAGCGGTCGTGCCCCATGCGCGCCGAAGGTGCGCCAAAGGTAAGCCCGTCTACGCCCGTCCGCGCCTGGACCGCGCCCAGCGCCAGACCCCGTGGCCCCCGCAAACCGCACACCTCCCGCATAACGTATGACACCGCCACCCTCCTAGCCCTTAACCCCGGACGCACACCGCAATGCTACGAAGCTGCCCCAGGACGTACCCACGGTCCCTTCACCTGCCACTCCTGCAAGTTTGTCTGCATCAAGACCCACACCAAATCCACTAACTCCAAACACAGCTCCGACTCTAACCACCTGAAGTGCATCCTGCTGAACACCCGCTCGGTCCAAAGACACGCCACTGAACTCTGGGACCTACTCAACACTGCTTCACCGGACATCGCCTTCCTTACAGAAACCTGGATGAACGCATCATCAACACCCGACATCGCCATAGCCATCCCGGACGCTTACACGATCATCCGAAAAGACCGCACCAACCAAACAGGAGGAGGCATCGCCATCGTCCATAAGAACACCATCAGAATCACGACCAGCTTCGACGATAACCTTACAACCGCCGAACACCTCCACTTCCAGATCCACACCGACCCCAGGACCACAATTAGAGGCACCCTCATCTACAGGCCACCAGGAACCCATAAACAATTCAGCGAAGACATCACTGACTTCATCAGCCCACATGCCCTCACCTCCGAGAACTACATTCTACTGGGAGACCTCAACTTCCACCTGGAAAAGAAAAACGACAGCAACACCACCACCCTTCTGGACAACCTGGCCAATCTGGGATTCAAACAACTTGTTGACACCCCCACCCATGTAGCCGGACATACGCTCGACCCAATCTTCACCTCCAGCAAACACATCTCCTTCGATCGCACCACAGCTCTCCATTGGACGGACCATAGTTGTGTTCACTTAAGCTACAAAACTACCTCGACCCACAACCCCCCACAACCTATTCCGCGAAGAAACTGGAACAAAATCACCACCGACCAACTCCTCACATCGCTCAACCAAAACCCTCCCGCCCTCTCATCGGACCCAAACCAAGCTGCCACCAAACTCAAACAATGGATCACTCACAGTGTTGAAGAATTAGCACCCTTGAAAAACCACCAAACCAAACAGGGTAGCAAAAAGGCCCCCTGGTTCAACGATGACCTTAAGAAATCCAAGAAACTATGCCGTACTCTCGAGAAAACATGGAGAAAAAACCCAACCACTGACAACCTGACCTCCTTCAAGACAGCCACCCGCAAACACCACCAATTGATCCGATCCACCAAGAAATCAGCATTCAAGGATCGACTCGACAACAACGCCCATAACAGCAAGGAACTATTCAACATCGTCAAAGAATTTACCAACCCCACCGCAGCCTCAAACGACATTACTCCTTCCCAAGACCTCTGCGATTCGCTATCCTCCTTCTTCTACAACAAAATTGGCGACATACATAATAGCTTTGAGAACATTCCCAAAGAAGAGTCAACTCCACCCACCTCCGAACCTAAACCGCCCTCTAACAACCTCAGCGCCTGGAACCCAATCACCACTGAAAACACCATCCGCCTAATGAACTCCATCCATTCAGGTTCGCCAACCGACCCCTGTCCCCACCACATCTTCAACAAAGCAGACTCCATCATCGCACCCCATCTCCGTGATGTCATCAACTGCTCCTTCAACTCTGCTACCTTCCCAGAAAGCCGGAAGCAAGCCG
Source organism: Lissotriton vulgaris (assembly GCF_964263255.1). Classification (NCBI taxonomy): domain Eukaryota; kingdom Metazoa; phylum Chordata; class Amphibia; order Caudata; family Salamandridae; genus Lissotriton; species Lissotriton vulgaris. Next base: position 60,397 of record NW_028246108.1, on the reverse strand, counting down.
AATTCAGCGCCCTCCTGAAGAAACCCACAGCAGACCCCTCTGAACTTAAGAACTACCGCCCCATCTCCCTCCTCCCATTCCCTGCCAAAGTCATTGAGAAAGCCGTCAATAGCCAGCTCGCCGCCTTCCTCGAATCCAGCAACTCCCTCGACACCTCACAGTCCAGCTTTCGAGCCAAACACAGCACCGAAACCGCCCTCATTGCAGCGACAGACGACATCCGAACACTACTGGACAACGGAGAAACAGTTGCCCTTACCTACTCGACCTCTCCGCCGCCTTCGACACAGTCTGTCATAACACCCTCATACAACGCCTCAGCAACATCGGCATACAAGGAAAAGCCTTGGACTGGATCATCTTGTTCCTCGTCGGGAGAACCCAGAGATTCCGACTTCCCCCATTCAAATCAGAGGCCACCGAAGTCATCTGCGGAGTACCACAAGGATCATCACTCAGTGCCACCCTCTTCAACATTTACATGAGTCCACTCGCATCCATCACGCGACAACACAACCTCAACATCATCTCTTACGCTGACGACACCCAGCTGATCCTTTCCCTCACCAAAGACCCTAACACCGCCAAAACCAATCTTCACGAAGGCATGAAAGAAGTAGCCGAATGGATGAAAAACAGCCGCCTAAAACTTAACTCAGACTAAACGGAAGTCCTCATCCTAGGATCATCCCCCTCTGCCTGGGACGACTCATGGTGGCCATCGGCCCTGGGCACAGCACCCATTCCCACAGACCACGCACGTAACCTAGGCTTCATCCTAGACTCCTCCCTCTCGATGACCAGACAAGTCAACGCCGTCTCTTCCTCTTGCTTCAACGTACTTCGTATGCTCAAAAAAATCTTCCGTTAGATCCCCTTCGAGACAAGAAAGATTGTCACCCACGCACTGGTCACTAGCCGACTGGACTATGGAAACACCCTCTACGCCGGAATCTCAGCCAAATTACAGAAAAAACTCCAACGCATCCAAAACGCATCAGCCAGACTCATATTGGACATCCCTCGCCAAGATCACATTACCGGTCACCTGAAAGACCTCCACTGGCTTCCCGTCAACAAGAGAATAACGTTCCGTCTCCTCACCCACGCACACAAGGCCCTCCACAAACTAGGACCCGAATGCCTCAACACACGACTATCCTTCTACACACCCACCCGCTAACTAAGATCCTCCAATCAAGCCCTCGCCGCAGTTCCGCGCATCCATAGATCCACCATGGGAGGAAGATCCTTCTCCTACTTGGCGGTCAAGACCTGGAATTCTCTCCCCATTCACCTCGGCCTTACTCAGAACCACATTTCCTTCAGAAAGGAACTTAAAACCTGGCTATTTGATAAATAATGCACCCCCTCCCCCAAGCGCCTTGAGACCCTCTGGGTGAGTAGTGCGCTATACAAATTCCTAACTTGAACTTGAACACGTGTCAAGCTAATAAGACAGGAAGAGAAGAACATTGAGGAGAGTTCGTCCCTGAGTGAGGCAGCAGAAAATGGTTTACCATCACTGACAACTTGTAATTAATATTTTATTGTTTATTCTATCCTTTTTATCAGGTTGATATTGGTCACTCAGCTGTATCATGGAGATGGTTGGTAGCACTTGACAAAGTAGCAGGGAGAATGTCTATTAAGTTCACTGTTATTTGCTTATCTTTGCAATGTCTGCTAATTATGATGTGGTGGGCCCGGCTAGGAGAGTGAGTCTTTCCTTGCTGGTTTTTATCAAATGCAGTGCCCTCTCCAATATCTTATTCAGCAGCAATCTGAAGGGGTCCTGTCTCTATGTCTGACCTTTGCCCATTCATTTGTTTGGGAAGAACACTGCTGTGCCTTGGCCCTAGGTCTTGGCAGTTGGGGTTTGTTTCAGTTGTTTAATTGTCCCATGCTCGCACATATTCCATACAACATGGGGCACCCACTTTTAGGATATGGCTAGGTTACCTTCAAATGGATACAACTGGCATCTCCTCAGCTGTGGAACACCTAATAAATGTAATGCTTACCCCATGGCCAAGTTAGGTGACTCGCGTAGAATGACAGGTGAATGGGGACTGCTACAAAAGATATAAGATCCATAAGTATTTGAAACAGAGACAGGTTCCCCTGGCCTTCCTCCAGGATGTCAACTTGACTAGGAAAGAAGCTGACTGTTTACAATGAGGATGGAGAGGCCATACTTTTGCCTCTAGTTTCTCTGCCCATGCCAGGGAAACCTGATATGTGTGAGGCCGTGTGGGCCCTTTGAACCCATCAAGACAGACATAGATACACAGGGGTACTTTGTGCAAGTCTTTGCCAGGTTCCACTGGTGTTACTTTGTACTTGAGTGCTTATATGCTCCTAACACTGATCAAATCCAATACTTGTATTCTGTCTCAAAAAGACTGGCTTGAGTGCCTCACATTCTGATCACTCCGCAAGGGGAAAACCCAATTGCACTTTGATTCTTGAGCTGGATAGATCTCCACTCCCATTGATGAACACCCAACCTGCTAAGATGGGTCTCTTTGCAGTCATGTGCTAGAAGTGTTGAGCTTCCCAAAAAACCACGTTACATCACCTTATAGAATGATGTACCTCTGTTAGTGGGGCAGCTATGATGCCCTGACTAGAGGAACTACCTAGCTAGTACGTATGCAGAGGTGGGGAGGGCTGGACGCTTACTGGCATAGTTTAATAGGCAACAAAGTGGTGGCATCCCCATCTTGAGATTCTGCCTCCCCAATGGACATGTGTTACAAAATCAAACTGACAATAATAAATCCTCTGAGAATACCCGACTTTGTATGAGGCCAATAGAGGCGCTGATGTTCTGTCAAAATTGGATTTTTCTTACTACTGAGACGGCTCCTGGACCATATAGTAGAGCAGCTAGGGGCCCCTATCACATACGAAGAGATAAGAGAAGCATCTTCTCTCTTAGCTCACAGAAAGACACCGGGCACGGAAGAATTCTCATTGAATTTTTTAACAAATACACCAGTGTATTAGATCACTAACAGGTTACCCTATGTACCGTGGCATGGAAGTGCAAACATCTCTCTCCTCCCATGAGAAGGTTATTTGGGTGTTTCCAACAGGCTGCTTTCAATGATGAATCTTGACAACAAAATCCTTAGCAGGTTCTTCACTCCAAACCTCCTGGCCCACATGACTACCTTATTACATCACAAACAGTGTGATTTTATCGCCCACTAGAAGCACTTCTATCAATATTAGATGACTCCTCAGGGTGGTAAATCAAGAGTCGACTTGCTCTTTTACCGCCAGAGTGGAGAAATGGAATTAGTGCCTCCAATTGGTTATCTCAAAATGTTTGGCAGGCTCTTGAGACTGACACTCAACTGATCAAAAACATGCACTTATCCTATAGAGCGATCCATGACTGGGAGCCCTGTGGCCTTGTCCCCTCAGGGCATTACTTGGGAACAGAACAACCTCCTTTATCTGGGAGTGAGGATATACCACAGTTGACTGATCTTGGGGGTGGTAATCTCTGTTGGCTCTATGCAGTTTAAAGGCCAATATGGACTTCTGGCTGTCGCTGAAACTGTCAATAATGGCCCGATTAAAATAGTGGCCCTCCCAAGACTGCTTTAATTTTAAAATAATTTACCTGTGTTGATCTTAGCCTACTGGTTCAGAGACCTGGAGGCAACTATCAGGAATGTTGTATGGGTTGGAATATAGCACAGGGCAACCCTCAAAACTCTGCAACTCCCCCTGGCTGAAGGTGGCCTAGGCCTTGCAGAGAATGAGACATAATACATGGAAGCGCAATTCCAGAGTATAGCCAAATGGTTGGAGAGTCAATATCCCCAAGAGCTTGTTGGTTAGGGTGGGTGAGTAGCCTGCCTCATGGAAATGGGTCAATCAAAAGGTGGCGTGAATCTCCTAATAGATCTGGCATTGAGATGCAACTTGGTCGGAGTTGAGGATTATTGAGACTGGGTGACCTATACATGGGAGGACAACTTATCACCATAACTGAATTGATGGATGGATCTGGGTTGCTATCCATTCAGTTCCTGAGTTACATAACCCTAGTCCACAATATAAGAGGCCACTGGGGACTACATGACATCAAACTAGGAACATGTGGGCTTTTTCACTTGTTATTCACAACCAAAAACAGCCACAAACGTGTAATGTGGTTTTACAAGTCTACTTACTATGACTCAATTTCCTTTGACACACATTAAAATCAAGTGGAGAACTAACCTTGGTAAGGAATTGTCTGCCAAAGAGAAGGATAGGCCCTTATATCATTTTAAAAGAGCCCTAGGAATGTGAGATTCAAATACACTCAATCCAACGTCCTCCACATAACTTATATGCCCTCTATGAGGCTAAACTTCATTGGTAACAACACAAATTTGGGCTGCCTGCGATGACGTCTTTATGATGCAGATTATTTTCAAGTGATCTGGTCTTGTCCCGAAATTGAGTTATACTGAGGGAGATCACTGTGGTACTTATCCTGAGTCCTGTGAACTCTTCCTGTGTCTCTGAGAAAGTGTGCTTCACTTGTTGCATTTTGGAAAAAGCTGAAGAATTGGTTATTTTAAACAGCAGCTATGTCACCCTACCTTCTTGATTAGCGCTGGGGAACCCAATGTGGGTAGGTGTTGCGCTTTATAGGATTATAAATAAATAAATGGAAAGCTGCTGCACAGGGGGGGGTGCATACACCTGAGACTTGTTCTGCTCCGCTTAATGGCCATACTGAGGTACAGTCCTACAGGCAATAGATTAGTGAATTTGTCCATTATGTTGGCTATGTAGTGATATATATTGGTGATATGGAGCCACACCTCCAATTTATAAGTGGAGCTATGACATGAGCAGGTGGGCTAACTCTGAAATCCTATTGTGTTTTGGGGACCCTAATGAAAGTGATCATCCACTCTTTATTAGATGTCCCTTATCTATCCGGATTGTTCCCTGTTACTAACAAGCTGTCTGCAATATATGTTGGTTATTCACTCAAAACACTTTTTAGATTGAGTCTGCATGTGCCATCATAAATTGGTTGTTTATTTATGTTCCTATTACAAAAGGTCTGTAGTATACTTCTACTGTATTCCCAAAACTAAGGTAGAGTGCATAACTACCTGCGATCACTGATCGAACGGGTCACTTATTTATTCTGATCTCACAACTGTGTGAAGTTCATTACATTTGATCTAGTATTCACTTCATTTTTGTGATGCATAATGTAATAATTATGGCAGCAAGAGTAAATAAACAGAGTTAAAATAAATAAATAAAGTGCACTTGAGGAGGGAGTGGCCAAGTCAAACACCCATTAGGATGTGTCTCCTTTGTGGTAAATGTGATGACCCTGTTTTAGGAGCAACACTTGGTACACTCATCTCTATGATTAAAGTAACACATAGAATTATTTACACAAAGCGAACAGTATCTTCCAAACTATTTGATGACCTTCGGAACAGATGGAGAAAGATGAGCAAAAGAACATGCCCCCACCATCCTGCTGGTGGAGTCTGCAAGCAGGCAGTTCAAGTGCCCTATGGAGTACAGTATACTCAACGTTCAGCAGTGAACTGTGCATTGTGGCCCAACACTAACTGAGGAACCTGTCCAGCAGTGGGAGGATTATATTGTGCTATGGAAGCATGGCGGCTGATGGTCTCATTGCACACCCTGCTTTGTCTGGCAGGTGCTGCTCTCTGTTTACAGGGTTACATCAGTGCTCTCTGCCTTGGGGGAGCTTCAAACAGACTGGCGCCTGAGGAAGGGCACTGTCACTAGTGATGGTCTGGATGCTTCCGCTTTATACTTTGCTTACATTTATAACTATTTCCTAACACCAAGTTCTATCACGCTTTCCAAGATTGACTCAATTTTTACCCTTTTATTAAAGTCGTAATAAAATCACCTACTCTGTGGATTTTATTGATCCACTGGACTTAAAAAATGCAATGTGAAAATATTTGCCATTATCTTAGAGACCAGATTGGAGAATATGTGGCATATCTTGAGTTGCAATAATAATTGACCTTTATAAAGAACAAGACCACACATGATAACCTCAGAGTTGCAATGACCCCAACATAGGCATACCTATGGTCCTTCTTTCTCTGCACCCCGAGAAAGGCATTTGATCTAATAGAATTGGGGTACTTCAAGTCTTGGAAAAAACTTACTGAGACCCCTATAAAAAAATACATAAAAGCAAATTTAGTTTGCCCTCAAGCTAGGATCAAAATTAATTGAAAGTTAAAATCCTCTGTTCACTTATCAAAAGGCACACCACAATGTTGTCTAACTTTAGAGTACTATTCACTTCATCCCTGGATCCACTGGTACAAACATGATTTCCAATCCTAATACTCATGGATTAGTCAAATAAACACGTCATCATAAAGCTATTTTATTTGTGGACACTTTTCTTTGTTTTGTAACTAAGCCAAAAGGTTTGTTCCAGCCACTGTTTTCCACAAAAGAGGACTTTCCCCAACGTTCTGGCTTCAAACTCAACTATTCAATGTCTAGAGGCAATCTTCATTAGCCACGTTTCTTTTGATAACACTTTTTAAAAAAAAATTGAGTTTTATATAGCACGAACTAGACCCAAGACATTGGGTATCGGAGCGCTTTACATGAGCACCAGTTTCATTACTGATGGACACATTAATTTTTGTTAGGCATGGGGAGATTAAGTAATTTACCCAGAGTCACAGGATGTTAAGCGTCATTGCTGAGAATCGAACCTGGTTCCCCAGATTCGAGGTCAACTGCTCTAATCCCAAGGCTACATGAAATGAAATGAAATGAAAATGGGATTTGTAGAGCGCTGCAATTGCCCTGAGGCATCCAGGCGCTGGACAAACAGAAAAAGCCCTCATAAGGTTACTATTTGTTGAACAGAAGAGTTTTAAGCTGTTTCCGGAAACCAGTTAGGTTGGGGTTGTCTCGCATCTGCAGAGGGAGGGTGTTCCACAGTTTAGATACATTGTACGAGAATGAGCGTCCTCCTGCTCTGGCTCTAAAAATTCTGGGAATTTTGGCTAATGATGCACTTGAGGAGCGAAGTGTCTTGTTGGGCAGATATGGAGAGATCAGGGAGCAGTTGATTTCTGGACCCATTTTCCAGAAGGTCTGGTGGGCGATGCATAGAGCCTTAAACTTCACTCTGTCCCTAACAGGTAGCCAGTGTAAAGTTCTTAGACCGGTTTTTAATGAGGTCCTCCGTGGGACTCCCAATAGCGCCCGGGCAGCACAGTTTTGAGTGCGCTAAAGTTTTTGTAGGGTATAGTCTGGTGCTCCAAGATAAAGGGCATTATTAAAATCCAGACGGGATTGGATAAGGCCCTGTATGATTATTTGTCTGGCCTCAAATGGAAGAAGGGGAAGAATTTTTTTGATCACCCTAAGGAGGCCGAAACAAGTAGCTGACACCTTGGTGGCCTATGTGTTAAGGCTCAGCTATTTATTGAGCCATACTCCCAGGCTTTTGATATTATCTCTGGGGGGTGGGGCCGTACCCAATCTTGTGGGCCATATCAGCTTTAAGGTGGAAAGGGCCGCCGGGCCCAGGAGCATGAGCTCAGTTTTGTCGTCATTGAGCTTCAGACATGAGCTCATCATCCAGCTCTTTACATCCTCCAGGCAAGCCGCTAGATTTGGCGGAGATTGGAGACCGCTCTTCTGTGCAAGGGAGACCACCAGCTGGGTGTCGTCCGCATAGGAGATGATGTTAACACCATGCGGACGAACAATCCCAGCCAGCGGCCTCATGTATGCATTGAAGAGCGTGGGGCTTAAGGATGAGCCCTGCGGAACTCCGCAGCCCAGAGGCCTACTTGATGATACGGATGAGCCGTCAAAGACCTGGAAGGTTCTGTCCGATAAAAAAGACTCGAACCATACCAGGGCAAGACGGTTCAACAAGATTTTATGATGTACTGTGTCAAACGCGGCACTTAGATCAAGGAGGATCACTGCCATTGACCCCCCTCGATCCAAGATTCGTCTTGCCTCCTCAGTTACAGCCAGTAGGGCGGTCTCTGTCCCATGTTTTGGGCGGAAGCCCGTCTGGGAGGCGTCGAGGAGATGGTTTTCCTCGAGGAATTTCGTCAGAGTAGTATTGATGTGCTTCTCCAGGATTTTAGATGCCCATGGGAGCAGAGAAATCGGGCGGTAGTTGCCTGGGTTGGCTGGGTCAAGGGAAGGTTTTTTTAATAGGGGCCACAACATTGCGTGTTTCCAGGTCGCAGGTACCGTCCCACTCAGTATGGAAGAGTTCAGTAATTCCAAAAGGGTGGGGAGAATGATTTTGCTGGCCAGTCCCAGTGAGCCTGGAGGGACAGGGTCACACGGAGAGCCGGTTTTTATTTGTTGAGCTAGATTCTCCAGTATTTCAATTGTTATCAAGGGAAAAGACTCCAGCGCATTGTCCCTGTCCAAAGCTGAGTCCAGGCATTGAGAGGGCGGGTCAGTGGGTGGGTTAGGAAAGGAGAGGTAGATTCTGTTCACTTTTTGAAAGAAGAATTCCACCAGATCATTGCATTTGGACAAAGAGCTGTTATTATCTGTGGCAGGCAGGGAGGGTTTTATCAGGGAGTTTACTATACGATATATTTCTTTCGGCTTTGATTTAGCCGTTGTTATTTTGTGGTTGTAATAGGCTGCTTGCAAAGTTTTTATGGCCTGTTTGTAGTTCCTGATCATTTCCCTGTAGGTGTTTTTTTCCGCGGGGTTGTACGACATGCGCCATTTTCTCTCTTGTCTCTTACTGAGACGTTTTTGATTTCTGAGGTCTTCCGTATACCACTGGGCTGATTTACTTTGTCTCTTTGATCTAGATGGATATAACGGAAGAACTGAGTCAAGAGAGGTGGTTATCCACTCGTCACATATACATCCTCTCCCCAACTTACTCTATGAGGCTAGTCCTCACCCTGGAAATAGACAACTTCATAGCTACTTATCACCTGCCCCAAGCAACATATGTTTTCAACAATTAACCTAAAGAATTTTTATTCAGCCTTTTAATTTTACCACTTTATCTATAAGGAGGCCATACAGCCAATCCACGTCCTGGACAATAATAAGCTTGCAAATGCATTTTTGGTGGAACAAGAACATATTGGGTGAGGGTGGAGCCTATGACTGTGACAAGAAAATCTTGAACTTGGAATAATGATTACAAGTAGGTAATCTTACTGATAGAGCTTTTAGTAGCTTTCTAGTCACAGTCCTTCCTGTCTGATGATGGACCAGGCACAGCAGACCATCACCACACAGACAACTAAGGATCGAAACAACAACAGCTCATCTCTGAGTCCTGTGCAGGCTCAAGATCAAGTGCTGAAACAAACACCAGATCTTCAATTGGTCCATGACTAATAGATGGCATGTCAGGTGAACTGCCGTCATAATTGCCAGATCATTGATCAGCCAGTTGAGAACAATCCTCTTTCTCCAGTCTTGTTGCAGTTACTAGAGAAGACTACTCGGTGGGTGACGGAACTCCGAACAAAGTAGTGTCAAGACCCCTGGGGCATAGAATCTATAACAGATGAAGGCTGAAATGGACCAGTCAGAAATGGAGCATGCAACTTGAGGAAAGTAGTAGAATTATGTGGACAGCACATAAGTAATTAAATCAGTATGCCAAGCGGCACACCAGTATGGAACCACAGAAAGCTATCACAGAATGACAACCCTACCCTTTCTGAACCAGAGAATAAAAGGATGCAAAATGCTAACTGCAAAATCTAAGAGCACAAAGCCGTGGCACCAACTGATCTCCCTGGTACCAATAGCCAAACTCTCCAGAAGAAGGAACTGGTAATGATACTTACGGATAACCCCTATATACATGCAAGTTCAACTAGACAGCCATCACTACTAAGGAGTAGGAGTGAGAGCCACCTAAGAGAGGAATCCACGTACACCTGTTCTGCTTCAAAGAACCACTGGTTTTGAAGCAAGTAGGTAGCAAGGATAGTTCACCCACCCAAAGGATCACCAAAACCTGTACAATGCCTCACCAACAAAAGTCACCAGAGCATATTGAAACTCAAGAACATTCTTTGGGCAGGGGCAACAGGAAAGCAGAAGCATAAAAAAAACTCACAAAGTCACCACAGCATTAAAGCAAACTTTCCGAGTACACTAATTTCAGGGTGGCAGTAGGGGCACCTTCCTCAAACGACATCAAAAAATACTAAAGAGGCACACATGACAAGCCCATAGAGAATATCTTAACACAGCTGATCATAGTTAGAGCTGACAATAGTGCAAATAGGATCCCTCATATGCATCTGATAGCTGTCAACACGGCAAACTTAAAGTAAGCATGACACCCCTTGTCCAAAGTGACAAACATGGAATTCAGAGAGCCTTCTAATGACAGTAAACCATTTTATGAATCACAAACTTAACAACACAATTGATTCAGACAGACGACTACAACTAGTTGTGACAAAACCGAAGCCTACAAAATTATCTCAGTCATGAACAAAACCTGAGCTTTCACCTGGTCGTTCATAGTCATCATGAACAGCAAGCGAAATACCTAACATCCTAAAATCTTGAAACCAAAAACAATGCCAACATCCTACACACTCTAGAACTTTCATGACTTGCAGATGTCATCATTGCTGGGGATTTTTGTATATTCTGTGAGCAGGTTTTTTAAGTGTTCAGAAATTTGGCGCTCAACTTCTCACGGTAAAGTATTAGAATGTCGTGGTTTCAAGGTAGGTGCTTCTTGGCCAGAGGAAAACCTTAACCTCTGTAAAGAGAAGAGGTACAAGGACCTCCCTCTTATTATGATTGGGCAGGGATCCAGAGCACACTATGCGTATCCAAATGATATTTTTATTTCTTCAAGTATTCATACATATGGGATAGATCAGACCAAACGTAAATTTTCAAAAGTTTTATTAGTCAACAGTGTTCACCTCTAGGGAATCACTGTACCTGTCACCCTAGCCTACACGTGTTTCATCACAGCATGTGGCTGTGACTCTTCAGGGCTGATCTTAATGATCGAGGCGCGGTGTCGGGTGACCGGTGATAATTCCGGCTCGGTCCTTATCGGGTGGTTTTTGTTAAAACGATCACGGCACCAGTGGTTTCCCGGTTGCCGTCAGCAAAAAAGTTGAATGTAGGGTTCACAGCGAAAAACTCAATATCGGTATTTGGGCCGTGTTTAGCCCGTGGTCAAGCCTCGGTCTCCAAGTGCGGGACGGCAACTGGGAAACCACTGGTGCCGTGGTCTGATCTATCCCGTATGTATGAATACTTGAAGATATAAAAATATCATTTGGATACGCATAGTGTGCTCTGGCTCCCTGCCCAATCATTGCTGGGGATACTATCTGATGCTTTGGAAGATATTAAGGAAGGCCACAGGGAACAAAGCCCACAATCATATATCCAGTCACTCAGTCACATGAAGCCATCTTTATTAAAAGCAACACAAGCATTACCCATGATCCAAATCCAGTACATTGCTTATCATTTGTTAGTTTCATTGTCACTCTTATTTGCTGCCTTCCAATTGGCCAGCACATGCTAGCTTCACTTCATCTTCTTTTGACAAGAACGTGGACAAAGTACTGATTGCTCTCCTTCCACTGATAGAGCTGTGATTGAGGCACTACTTTTATCTTTTCTTCTTCTCTGTCGTCAGTGTTGAATCTCTTGCTATTCATAGCTCTGTTTTATTATGCCACACGCACTTCAAGTAAGCCCTTTTCTCATTTGAAACAAAAGTTTATTGTGACAGCATATGTGATCTGCTTTTATTGTGACAACAGATTTAGTCTACTTCCAAATGTGTTTTCACTGAGACATGGACTTGGACGCAATTGCTTTCTTTATGTGACATGATTATTTGCCAAATGTCATATTTTTTCCTTTTTCATGCATGAAGAGATTAACTGATTTGCTCATAATTACAAGGGTGTTACCGAAACTTAAAAAGCAATGGCAAAAGCCATTTTATATTGCCATGAGACTGTTGGCTCTGCCCCTGCTTTTGTCCATTCTGTACAGCATGGGCATTGTCAACTTTTTTTTTTATTTAAATGTTTATGTCTTCAAATAACCTTCATACTTTTGTATAAGCATCCTCTCGATGGTAGCAACCCACATGCTTATATCTTGGGGGTCTGATCTCAGCTGATGTTCCGTGGGACTAGGCCCACGTGGCATTTCGTAGTCTGACTAAAAGGGGTGTAATCATTGGACAGTTCTTACCAGCCATACCAATTACTCCTAATCTAGTAATTTCCTGAAGAGGCCACACTCGCTTCTATTACTATGGCAATTCACCTTTTGATCTTTAAAATATCTGACTGAATTCCACCACTCCCTCCAGGATGGAGGGTCCGCCTGACACCATCTTTTGCATATTTCTCTTCTTGCTAAGAGAATCAACCAAAACACCAGTTTACCCTGTTCATCCGTAATGTCCGCCTGCCCCTCTAAAGGCTGTACTATGGCCAAACAAATTAAAATAAGGCTTACCTCCATATCTTTACCCAGTATTTCTGCCAGAGTCTTACCCACATTGTCCCAGTACTCCTTCAACACTGGGCAGGTGAAAACCATGTGGATATCATCTGCCTCTTGGGTGTGGCATTTTGTACAACTGGCATTTCCGCCTACCCTCATTTTGGATATCTTCATATCGTGCTTCATCGCCAGAGATACTTTGATACACTGCATTTTTAGAGAAAACTGTTGAAAGTAATCGAAATGCAAACTGTAAAATGGCAGTCTAGGTTACAATTATCTCTTTCATTATGCCCCCCCTGAGGAACAGGTGTGCAAAGTGTGAGGGGGGTCAGTGCTATGTATGGATACACATTTGAAATTAATTTTAAGTTAATAGTGATCTGTCATTGGCTGAAGGTTAGATTCATAGAGCAAGGACGCTGGTTCTGGGAGTTCCACTCCATTCCATCCCGAGGGTACCAGCCCTGGCTGGAGGTTTGAACGCACTGTTACTTTAACCCCATTGCTGCGGGGGTAATTCCCCCGCTGTGCTGGGGGGTAAGGGGGCGCGCACAGCGCCCGTATGCTCATGACGAGCTGAGCTCGTCATGAGCTACAGTGCTCCTGTGCTCATGACGGGCTCAGCTCGTCACAGGTGCATTGGTTCCCGTGGAACGCTCAGCACAGCAGGTGAATTCTCCCCGCACTTGAGCGTTCCATGGCCCATGACTAGCTGAGCTCGCACCGGAGCACCATGCCTCATGACGAGCTCAGCTCGTCATGAGCAAAAGGTTAAACAGATGAGGTTTGAGGTTGGAACGCTTATGGGTAAGCAGTTATGCACAGGGTGGCAGGAGCCCAAGCCTCTTTTAATGTGGTGTTAGACAACAGATAAAAATGATTTATTTTTATAAAGGACTTGTGGCCCCATGTACTGATAGACTAGTCGCACAAGGTTGTTTCAAATTGCATACAGACGTTTTGCAAACAGTCTTTCATTTTGTGATCTGATGGGTACAAATGGATCACATTGCAAAGTCTCCAGTTGCAGAGCATTGCAGGACAGCCTACCTAACGAGGATTAAGTGGCCACTCACTATTTGAAATCTCCTGGGATTGGTTACAAAATTATTTCTGCTTGGGAAACCTTTGGTGGTGCAGATAGCAGTCCATTGGACTGCTGCCAGCTCCCCTTGATGTCACTTGACATCACCCCTTTTGTGAATCAGGTACCATCCCTTTTTTAGGTGTTGGTATCTGATCAACTTTTGCTATATTCTATTGGAAATCCGAATTAGGTGGGTACACCCCTTTCACTTCCTCTAATAATTCAGCCATGCGACATGTAGGGACAGAAATACCGAATCACTAAATAAAGAATCGCTAAAAATAGAGGAAAACAGTTAGCGATTCTTTATTTAGCGAATATGCCACACTGACTCACTAATTTGTGAGTCGCTAAATAAGGAATCGCTAAATCAAGTCGCAAACCAATGTACATAAAGTCGCAAATACCGATTTCTTGAAAAATCGCTAATTTGGAGTCGCAAATTAACACTGACTCAAAGCAGGTGGTAACCAGGTTCACTGTATATAAACAGCCCCAGAATGCTTCTGCGTGAACACAATGGCGGCCCTCTATGTCATTGCAAGGCGGATGTGGAAGCAAGCTGCAGCACTGAGGATCTGGAGATGACAGGAACGCGTACACAGATTGCGCATCACACTATTCCAACTCACAGAGGCAGAAATCCATGAGAGGTACAGGCTTCACCCCACCCCATCCTAGACCTGAGACGTGACCTACACCCAATCCTGGAGCACCAGATACCAAGGGCGCACGCAAAACCTCCACATGTACAGGTCCTCTGTTGCCTGAACCTACTAGCATCCAGCAATTACCAGGGTGTAATAGCTGTGGCTGGTGGTGTCTCACAGAGTTGCCTGTCACGCTTTTTCAACACATTCCTGGATGCCATGATGCAAAGAATGCACCACTACATCCGGTTCCCCAGCACACAGGCGGAACTGCATAAGACAAAGATGGACTTTTATCAGAAGGCCCAGTTCCCACATGTAATAGGGTGCATTGACGGGACACATATACCAATCTGCCCCCTCTGCTACTAAGTACATCTACTGTAACTGCAAATCAACACATTCAATCAACGTACAGGTCATATGTGATGATGTGATGCGTCTCACATCATTACCGACATTGTTGCTACATTTCCTGGGAGCACACATGATTCCTACATCTTCAGGAACAGTGGGATCTACACCTGTCTTGCTGGCGTGAATTTGGAGAAGGATACCTGCTAGGTAAATCTATGTGACACACCCTGATGTATACCTTTGATGTATCCATTGCTGACTGTGAATAATCTTTCTTCCTTTAATACTTAGGTGAAAGCTCATGTGCGGTACATGAATTTATCCTGACTCCATACCTCAACCCATCTACCCCAATTGAAAGGAGATTTAATGTTGCCCATAAATCTATGCGGAATGTGGTGGAGCGTACATTCAGACTCCTGAAAAGATGGTTCTGCTGCCTTCACAAAAGTGGAAGTGCACGGCAGTACCGTCCTCTGATCTTCTGCAAAATAATAGCTACATGTGCCATGCTGCATAACCTGGCAACAAAGAAGGGATCACCCGTGGAACTCGCTGAATCAGAGGATGAGGGGGAGGATTGTTCACAGCCATAGCACAGTACTGCAGGTGTTGCAGCAGCACCTGATGGGAGACACAGACGGGCTGAGATCACACACAACTATTTCTGAGTAAGTAATGAGACAAAGCGAGTAGCTGCAATTGTGGTACAGTGTTTTATTGACCTTCAGTCAGGCAATAGGACAGTACACCGCTGCACCATGAAGGCCTCACAGTGCCTCAACAACCCCAGCATGGCATAGATACTCTCCATGAAAATTTCCAAATCCCATTATCTGGTCAAATGGGTTACTTCACCCATCTCCCAATTTCAGATGATGCCTGGTATTTTCTGCGCCCACGCACAGCACTGCTGCGTTCACTAGGCACACTGTCCTCCCTAGAGGTCTGTCCTGCGGCTGGTCTGTTCCTTCCACTGTGCCTCCTGGACTATTGTATTGGGGGAGTGATACTGCTGCGGTTGGCCATCTCTAACTGAATGGGCCCCGAGCGCCGGCTAAGGACAGAGGTGGCAGCGCATAGCCGGTTCACCGCCTTCGTGTACCCCTCCATTCTCTGTCTGTCCCTGCACCTTGCCCCACGTTCGTTGTCTATTTTGCTGCAAAACAGTCTTATAGCCTCTGCCATATCCTGCATGCCCTCAGCCACGGTGTTGTTAAGGCAGTATATGCCCTCCTTCATGTCACACAAGTTTTTGTTAATGGCCACCATCTGGTGTTGCATTGACCGCATTGTTTTACTTTGCAGCTGCTACACCTTCTACTTCTTCCCCTCCAGACCTGCAAAGACACTGGACTCCTCTCCCTGTGCATCAGCACTGTGAGCCCTTGGTTGGTGTCGTCGAGCACCTGTGTGGCAAGGCTCCATTGGGGACTGTGTTCCTGGTGTCTGTTCAGCCTCTTCCTGCATGGACTGTTGTGCTCCCATGCTCTCCTCCTTTGACCCCTCCATCTCCTGGAGCCTACCCACTGTATACCTCCTGGCTCTTTGTGGTGGTGGTGTTACCTTACAGGTGCCAGAGCCTCCTCATCCTGGGTGTTGGACTCCCTGGGTGTCTCTTCTGTCTCCCTTCTGCAGCCTGGCACACTGGGTCACCTGTGGATACAGAATGACCATTTACCCACTTGTCTAGCAGCATTAGTGTTTTCATAAATTTCATGACTGCCAATCAAACTGACTGTCCCCCGCTTGCTTATTTACTGATGTGTGTGACATGAATTTGGGTTCCATGAACTAACTGTTATGCTATGTGTTAATTGGGACTACATCTCCCATGATGCATTGCTGGTTTTTACCAAATCATGAATTGGAGTGGGATTCATACTGGGTCATTGGGGATTGGGGTTAGGGAGTGGGGGGGCACAGCATGCTGTGCATGCATCTTACCTTGTTTGTTGGCTCCTCTGGCTGAGCTGTCTGCCTCTCCGATGCCACTGATGCTCTCCGGCTGGAGGGTGGACTCTACCAATTGTTCTAAGGGAGTTGGTACAGGCGCAGTAGATGTCCTGCCACCTGTCTAATTGGCTTGTTTGAGCCTGTCAGCCACCCTCTCCTTGGCACGTTTGCATAGGTTGTACCGGCGCTTCTTAAGTTTGTCTATCGAGTGCTGGGTGACGCCAATGGAATTGATTTTTTCCTGGATCACAAGCCATATTTGTCTTTTCTGTGATTCTGGAACGTGCAAGGATTTTTAGCCGAAGAGCTGGTCGTGATCCTTCACCACCTCCTCAATTAGTACCTCCAACTCCCTCTCACTAAATTTGTGTTTTCTCTTCCTCTCTCCGGCCTCCTTTCCCTTCTCCTGTTTGTCCATGATTGTTTTGGATGTCTGCAAGGTGGTTGCTGAGCAGCTCCTGGGATTTTGGTACAGCTCCCTGCCTCTCCCACAGATTCAGGCTCAGTGTAACAGCATGTGTCAGGCCACTTCCTGGTCTTGAGGTCAGCAGGATGCACCGGATTGGCTGATTCACTAATTAGCGATTTTTTGAAATAGCGAATTTGCTAATACTGTTTCGGTAACGCGAAATCGCTAATACCGATTCAGAAATGCGAAATCGGTAGTATTTTTTTGCGATTACTACCGAATCACTATCTTTTAGCAATTTTGATCGCTCCGTATGTGAACAAGGGCACTTGTTGCCCGAAATGCGTCATCGTTTGTGAGGAGTAAATAAAAACATATTGTCAAAGAATCCTGGGGCCGTCTCTCTTTGCGGAAAAGGAGGTTGTGAGAGTCTGCGAGTCTATTTCTTAATTCACCGAAGTTGGTTGCTTCCGTTGATAGACCCCCGCCCTACAAGTTGGCGACCACCCTAAATCAATTTTCAAAACATATATATATATATATAAAGCGGTTCCAGTGCCTCTCTCCCGCACCGAAATGACGACACAGCAGTCTCCAACAATGTAGTAAGAATTTTTTATTCTTGTTTACTTCGAGCATTTATGTCCGAGGTTCCGGCATGTTTCATAGAGGCAGCCCGAACACCGGTGGTGCTTGGAAATGCAGCACCTCACCGCGCGCTGTATGAAACTGACAAAAATGGCTTCTCCACGTATATGATAAGAAGCCTTCAGCACTCTGATGCAGTAAAGTAACTTTTATTGTTTCTTTGGCAAAAGCACTAACACAACGCGCTTTGGTGAGAGCCCACACCTTGGTCGCCACACTGACCTAACAAACAACAGCCTTTTTATGTGCTTTACTCATTTCTGCAATTACCAACAACATAAAAGTAGGACTTTGTCAAAGCAACATTAAAAGTTACTTAACTGCATCTGAGTGCTGATGGTTTATATATATATTCACTGAAAAAAACCACAGGTTTCAGAAGTGTTATAGTTAGTTGGACATTTCACTCTTACAAAACCATTGAAATTCCCCCGTTATAGTTAGTTGTACTAACTATAACTCACACGCCCGCAATCCACTGCTGATGATGTCACATATTACATCATTCATGACATGGTCAGTGACATCATTGATGACATCTCAATTGACATCACTGATGACATCACTGATCACATCATCCAGTGAATGTGGTTTGCTTCGATAATTAAATAAGTATTATATATATATAGGAATCTACCTTGAACACTGAGTGGATGTATAAGTGTCTGAGTGGAGGATTTAGTAGCAATGTGATTGAGCGTCTAAGTGACGAATTTAAAGTATCTCACTAAATGTATGGGATAGTGATTAAACTTTGTGAATACCTGTATCACTCTATCTCTTGTTCTGTAAACTACTACATAAGTTGGTTACTAGGTATGTGAAAGTCTACATTAGTTAATAATTAGTTAAGTGAGTATTTGTATGAGATAGTAAATGAATGTGTGTGTGGTTAGGTGGGACGTGTGTGACTGTTGAAAGATGTGTTAATAGTTGATTAAGTCAGTATATGAGGTTAAGACTGTATGTGGAAACAGTTGTTTGGGTGAGTGGATCTCTTATGGGTGTTGTGATGAGTAAATATATTTCTCAATGATATATGTCCAACAAACTAAAAATATAAAAGGCAGTGTATGGGACAATTGTATATACATAAGGCTCAGTGATTGTATGTGTGAGATATGGATAACTGTATAGTTGTAATAGTGATTTTATAACACACTAAGTATGAGTTACTATCTATATGAATAAATAAAGTGGTGTTTGTGTAAGTGTGTAGCTTAGTAAATATAAGAACGATCAATGATTTGCATATGTGAGTAGGATGTCTGCATAAGTGAATAAGATAGGTGCTGGTGTCTTATGTTGATGTAGGTGTATACGTATATTTAATAGTGTTCTATTGATCTTTGTTAGCATGTATGAGTGAATCTATGGGTAAGTGTTTAGATGTGTGTGTAGATCTAGGAATCACTGAGTGGGTTTTTAGAAACTTGTACTGGTGTGTCAATGGTTTCAAATATGGTACTTCATATTTTATAATGAGTGTTGAAAGGTTATGCTACTGTATGATGAGGTGTATCAGTTTGTCACATGGATGATGTCATCAGTGATGTCATTTGAGATGTCATCAGTGATGCCATCAGTAATGTCAGTGACCATGTCATGAATGATGTAATATGTGACATCATCAGCAGTGGATTGTGGGTGCCTGAGTTATAGTTCGTACAACTAACTATAACGGGGGAATTTAAATGGTTTTGTAAGAATGAAATGTCTAACTAACTATAACACCCCTGAAACCTGTGTTTGTTTTTTTCAGTGAATTTCTAAGGTTTTTTAAATGCTAATTTCCAACTATAACATGTCTGAAGCCTATGTTTTTTCAGTGAATTTTAAAGGTTTTGTAAATGACATTTTTTAAATGTATTTATTCTTATATTTATTTTTTTGATACTGATTTACAATTTTTTGTAAAACTATTTTTATATATTTTATTTTTTAAATTACATTACATTGTGTGGCCCCCCTTCTTTTTATTTTTTGGGCCCTGGGCCCCATGCCCTAGAGCCTGACCCGCAAATCTAAATTTCTTCATTTTTTTGATAGGAACGGGATTCCTATGGAAGGAAATACAAGTTACTTGTAAGAATGCTTGAAACTTCTTTTCAGGGTCAGTGCTGGGCTAAAAGATGCAGCACTGGTTTCTCTCCTGAAATCGGAATTCGTTCTTCGGATGACTTAAGGTGAATATTTTAAAGTTCGAAAACTGCATACTTAGAATAATTTGCAACTGAAAGCAGTCAATGTCAGCCTATGAAAGGAAATTCACTTAGCAGGTAAATAGTGTTATTATTACTTTTTCCTACTCAGGGGTGGATCCTGAATCCAGCACTGCTGCATCACCTCTAAACAGTTGAAAGAACGCAAATTACCAAAGACGCACGAAAGCCAACGTTTCTTTTAAAAAAACAATTTTAATATCACTAGAATGCGTGGATCATACGTGCACCCCGCAATTTTACAAAAAAAAAAAAACATTTGGGGCCAAGGGGGTCCTTGTGGAACCACCTAAGCAGACATAGACAGTCAGGGTGTGTCTACCCTCCCCCTTTTCAAGTTTTAAACTCACATTTCACACGCTTCTTTAGCCTCCCTTCTACCGAGGCATAAAATGGCTGCCAACAGTTTCAAGTTTCGAATGTTGACAAGCACTTGACAGTCAATTAGCATTCAGTGCGTGATTGGAAGGCTGCGCTTATGGTACGATGACAATAAGCGGAGTATCCGTATTCAATTTTTTATGGGAAGGGGGACGCGTGGTCCCCTCCCGAGGTCAATTCCGGGCACTGAGGTCCCCACCCACCGGGGCATGGCTAATTATATATTATTATTTTATGGAGCAGGGCTGCATAGCCCCCCTACTGAAGCCACTTCAAGGACCCGGGGACCCCATTCCCCGGGGAGGGCCATTGTAAAAAAAATATATTATGCCCGTCACCGTTGGGGAACGCGCGAGGGTCTTCAATTCCCCCACTGTCCCACCGGCTCCCCGCCTCCTGCAGGAGCCAGTGTTCTATCGACATCCAAAGTCCATCTGTGTATGTACCACCTAGGAGTTGCCTTCACTTTGCGCATGCACGTTTGTGGTAGTGCATCCGTGGTAATATTATGTATGCGCACAATACGTCCCACTGTCTGGCTAGGTACCCCTAACATATTTCATTTTATTTGTGCATGCTCAATTACAACATGCCCGATCACAGCTCTCACACCCAGTGACATCATGCTCATCCAATCATCCTTCTGCAAAGCATTTATAACCTGCCAACCTTCTTGAACTTTTCCTATTCCGCAGTCACAGCCATTGATAGTGTTTGTATCCACTTCTTCGTAGGTGAGCACTTTTTTTTAAGAATAAATAAATTAATTAATCTGAATGATCTTTAAATACCGCGTAAATGCACATTTTTGTTCTATTTGACAATGTTGTTTTTAAGCACGCTTTCCTACTTTTTTATATTGTTAAAGTTGACTTGAGCAAATCCCTTAATTCTGCTACATTCAATTTTGTAAGTAGTGCGCCAAGTGCTGCTTCCTCCCCATGCAGTGCATAAGTAATCGATTTGCCAATGTTGTATTTTTGCACGCTCTCAATGTTTTTTAATAACTTTAAACTTAATTTCTTATCCTTTGTTCTGTGCAAATCAGTTAATCCTGCCAAGTTTCTTTAATTTGCCAAGCGTCATGTGGCCCTTCCCGCATCAGTGTGCTACGTACTTTTCAAGTTAATGCAATGTAGTTTCTCTCATCTTAGTAGTGCGTTACGTGCCCCATGCATTGTAAAAGTAATGTTTTAGGCAACCTTGTATTTTAGCACAATTTCCAGCTCTTATACCTCAAATATCTTACCTTGGTAGGCGATGTTTCTAGGCAAATGACTTAATCCTGCTGCCTTTAATTTTGTAAGTAGTGCGCCACGTGCAGCTTCCTCCTCATGCAATGCACATGTAATCAGTTGACCAATGTTGAATTTTAGCACGCGCTTCGTGTTTTTTAATAACGTTAAACTTGATTTGCTATCCTTTGTTCTGTGCATATCAGTTAATCCTGCCACGTTTCTTTGATTTGCCAAGCGCCACTTGGCCGTTCCCGCAACAGTGTGCTACGTGCTGTTCAACTTAATGCAATGTAGTTTTTCTCGTGTAAGTAGTGCGTCACGTGCCCCATGCATTGCAAAAATAATGTTTTCTGTAATGCTGTATTACGGCACGGTTTCCAGCTCTTACACCTCCAATATCTTGCCTTGGTAGGCGATGTTTCTGGACAAATAACTTAATCCTGCAGCCTGTAATTTTTTTAAGTAGTGCACCACGTGCTACTTCCTCCCCATGCACTGCACATGTAATCGATAGGCCAATGTTGTATTTTAGCACGCTCTCCAAGTTTTTTAATAACGTTGAACTTGATTTGTTTCCTATTCTATCTCATTATACAGATATCTCAACCATGAGAGGTACTGGTCGCCACAAGCTGTTTATTCCTGCCCATACACTATACCAGATGGTGGTCAACCACTCGACCTACCAGATCCACTGACTGCTCTTCATATGATATCAGATCAAGGCCAGGAGTTTGTAAATGAAGTGAGTGACCAATCTCGGCCTAACATTTGTATAATTAATGCTATTTCCTATTTTGCTTGCCAAATATAACCTCTGATGATTGCTTTTCAACCCCAATCCTATTGAGAACAAATGTTTTTATGTACATTTAAATTAATCTTGGACATATGTAGAACATATACATTTGTAACTCTTTTTTCAGTTTGCAGAATGTTACATAAATCAGCAACAAATTGCAGGGGTTGAAGGAAAGTATATCCTCCTGTTCCAGCTGATTACACCGATGTCTCAAATATGGCATGAACTAGTTTTCTGAAGCCCTACAGATGCACACATTTTTAACTGATAACTTTAAGGTAAATACTCTTAATATAAGTAGGCGACAAAGTAAGAAAGTAACAGATATAAGTACTTGAGGGGTTTTTGGTGTCAGATAAAGTCCAATTCACACTTGTACGGATGAGTCTGATACAAGGTGGATCTCTGTATAACTAATGGATGATTAGGTATTAGGATGACATACAAAGCTCCCAACCTTCTTAGTTTTTCTCTTAAAGGGTTGCAAATTGGGGACGAATTTTAGGCCGTGCAGTAGAGGTTGACGGTGTTGCTCCACTGGTGCTTGGGCCTTTTCATGAAACAGAAGGAGCCTCTCTCAATATCCTTAACTCTTCCCTTCCAAAGTTGACCGTATTCTTAGTCTGCAAGTCCTTCCACATACTTGCAGTTCCACACCAGTACTCTTTATTGGGGTCTTCTCTTGAAAGCAGTTTTGCATATCCAGCAAATAACCAACCAAAGCGGAGTTCAAGTTGTAAACTCTGTTGGCCACAGTGTTTACACAAGGTAAGCAGAGCGGCCTAGATATACAATACCTCCAATAAAATGTATTAGAAATAAAAGAGCTTATTTACAAACAGCTTGCGCCACTTTTACATCGCTTTCAACATGAGAAAAGTAACACAAAAGTGGCACAAGAGTTTTGTAAATAAGCCCTAAAAAATATTGTCCTGCATAATGACTTCCTCTCTCACTTAATTCTGTCTCATCTGTGAATCATTTTAAAGACCTGTTCATCTGTAATATAAATATGACGCAGTAGGCACTGCTATACATACACCGTTTGAATTTAAGCCTATAAGATAAGTGAAATCTATCAGGTACACTGCACACATTAAAAAAATAGAATAGAAAATATTGTCGTGTTACTTTGACTTGTAATGTGTGACCTCATTTAGTCACATCGATCTAATTTTAAATACTAATTTTCTTTTTTTTTGATTTGCAGATTAACTACAGTACTTCTATTGGACTCCAAATTATATGTTGTTTGTTATATTGTTTTGTTAAAGTTATGGTTCTAGTTATTTAAGGTATTGTTATCATTTAGTTATGTTTCCAGTTATTTATTGTTTAAATAAAAGTTAATTCCAAAAATACATATGTCTTTTTTTTGTGGGGGTAGCAGTCCACAACAGAAATTATATTCATAATTTGAAGTATAATTCTGAGACTAGCTCTTCACCAGATCTTTACCAGAGTGTATAGCTACAACTTACAGTTCCAATTCAAAAGAATAAAAAGTACAATGTCATTAGCAACATAGTGTGGTGAACTTCTAACCTCTGTGCTCACGTAAGTGTTCCATGAACCGTTACTATAGTAACAGGCAGAAAACCGTTTGGGGGTAGGGTTAAAAGTTAATGGCTGTACAGAAACCGTTATATTTACCCTGGATCCTCTACATGACAGAAAGGAAAGCAAAGTAAAACAAAACACTTGTACCAGATTTACAACCGCCATGCACCACTTTTGCATCGAACCCCCCTACAAAATTACAAGCATGTGGGCCACAACGACCCCCCCTAAAGCTCCGGGAATCACCACCCCTGAGAATTTGTGTATTGCGGGAGGCAGACTGCGTGGCCCTCCGCCTGGTGCCCTCAAGATCCCTGGAACTACTACAACCGGCTCCTGCAGTGTCCCGGGGTGCCTTCCCCCGGTATACTGCTGTTTGCTTTGACAGAGAGGGACTCTCATGACTCCCGCCCTCTATAGGAAACATAGTTTGTATTTTGAAAGACGGAGCAGTGAAATCTCACTTTCAAAATCCAAAGCAGATTGCATTTCCATATACAAATTAGCATCTACCCATGCAAAAAAGCAATACTGGCTCCAGAAGAACACAAACGCAAACGTTCATCACACAATGTTTCTAAAAAAACAGCAAGTGTGCTCGACTTCTCAATATAATACCTTATCCTACGTAATGTTATTTTCAATCACGTTCTGATAACCAATAAGAATCATGCTTTTAAAAAACAGAAACATGCACCCTAGTTTTCTGTGTAGAATGTTGTCAAACAACCAATCATTTATTTTCTGTTTTAATTTCACTTTTCCTCCAAACTCCCTTTGTCTATTCTAACATATGCGAAAGGCAGAAATGGACTACTCCAGTCTATTTTGTCCACAGATTGAGAAAGCAAGGAAAAAATGTGAATAAATCCTACTTTTCTCCGACACTATAGAATGGTGTCCATATACCACAAAAATCTACGTTTCAATATGCATGGCATCTATACGAGAGATGCTGTTCATTGTACAGATGAAGGGAACAGAGTCTTTCTCATGAATTTTATACTCTGCATCGGTACTTACTTGTAAGTACTAAAATCTCTCAATAAACACAAGGGCTCTTTTTAGAGCCACCCAACATCTATACACATAAGCTTGATGTATATCTCAAAAATACATGCTTCTTTTTTTCAGCATCTAAATGGCAGGTCCTACGCGCATCCCGCAACTTTTTAAAAAAAAGAAAAATACTATCTTACTTTTTTAACCCTACAGGTCCTTATGTGACCCCCTGAACAGGCCTAGGGGGTCAGGGTGTGTCTACCCTGCCCCATTTTCACACGTTCTACACATATTTCAATGACTTCCTCAGCCTCGCTTCTACAGAGGTGCAAAGTGGCTGCTAACAGTTCCTGATATCGAATGTTTACAACCGCTTGACAGCCAACTTGATTTGAGCCTGTGATCAGGACGGTGTGCTTATCCTCCGCGCCCATAGATATATAAATAAGTTTAACCGTCATTTTCAAAGAAAATACTGAATAGATTGACACCAGCTATGCAAAAGGCACAAGTTGGAACTGAGGACTACCTCTCTGCCAAATTTGGTGTAATTCCGTTCAGCCGTTCGAGCTGTAGCCGTGGCTAAAGGTCGTATGGGAAATTGCATGGGGAAAACACGTTTTGGGACCCCTTTTTCCCTCAGCTCCTGCTTCACCAATCACCCCCAAACTTTCAGGGAAGGAGTGGCACTGAGCTGGCCAAAAGTCTGGAGAATTCCAAGAAGATTCATCAATCAACGTCAAAGTTATTGCCAATAGAATGTTGTGGATTTCCTACGGATAATAGGTCCTAACTATAACTACTGACCGCCAGTAAGTAATATATAGGATCGTGATGAAGCAGGTACAGACCACACGATAATGTGAAAGTGAAGTATGCTTATTTCTCATATATATATATATATATATATATATATATATATATATATATATATATATATATATATATATATATATATATATATATATATATATATATATATATATATATATATATATATATTTTTTTTATAATGGGTCCTTTTTTAATATGGTTTTATCAAATATGTATGATTAATTATTTGTGTGTATTTATATATATATATATCCTTAATTTCTTAATAATTGTATGACTTCAAGACACCCTTATAAGAATCCCCCCCAAATTAGCTCTAATTTCCCACTGGTTGATGAATGATACTGTAATATCTATGAATTTTAACTTCAATAGATATTCAATGTATTATCTTCGTTATTATGAGCACAAGTCACTTTTGATGTATTGTACTGTAGCACCAAGTCCCTTTAGTAGATTAGTTGAAGGGGATCCTTGTACGACTTGTTGCAATTACAAGATACCGTCTAGATAGGAAATGAATAGAATTGCTATACTATTTATTGCATTCTTTATAGTCATGAACTGTCTAAATATGCAAAGTGAAAATTCAAATGTGCAACGTATATTTCCTCTTTAGTTCTATATTGTAATATATTATTTTTATGTACACTATATTTTTTTAGGAATTATTAGAACACATTTATATTTATGCACGTCTAGGTGAGCACGTGTTAATTTATGAAAAGATAGTTCATGTTGCAGGGACTTAAGTTGAAAAAAGTCTTTTTAGGAACTTAAACATGCATTTATGCAGGTGTATGAAATAATGGCAAAATAGGTTAATCAAATATGCCATCAATTGTCCCAATATATATATATTTTTTTGATAGTTGTAGTTAATAACGGTCACTTGGTGAAATGTTTAAATGTTTCAATGTATTTATACAGATCATATTTACTAAACATTGTATTGTGAAAGTATTTATTCAGTGAGTATTTTCTCTATGTCCATTGCAACATGTGACGCACTAGCACTTTAAAATGGGCTGTTTACATTGCATTGTCATGTGATCAAGGCCGCAGGGAATGCCGAAACGCGTTGTGACATGCTGTTTTATGGGAAATAAATGAATGCTGCACAAAGTTGGTCCATGCCTCGTGTTTCTGCCTGAGGGGCAGAGTGCTGTCGCCGCTGCGAGGTATTGCTGTTATATATATATATATATATATATATATATATATATATATATATATATATATATATACAAAAAAGAAGGAGAGAACTCTGGGTAGTTCTCCAGTTTAGGTGGAAAGCAGCTCCTGTTAGAGCACTCTCAACACCAGCGACACTCTAGATTTGCTCACCTCAAATGTCTGCTTTTCAATCAAAATCTTTAAGCATAGGATTAGCACAGTGCTATCCACGCTGAGATAGAAATGGACAAAGTCTTTTGCCATTTCTACAGAAAAGTTTTTAAGCATAGGACAAGCATAGTGTTGTCCTTGCTGAGCTGTAAAATGACAAAAGCCATTTATCACTTCAGGCATAATATTTCAGCTTTGAATTGGTAAAATACCAACCAAGCCAACCTGAAATAAATAAAAGCAACCCCTGACACAGTGTTTCGCTCTAATTAGAGCTCTTCAGAGAGGTACAGCTTTGTCCAGACACAACGGAGAACCCAGTAGAAGTCAAAACAAAACCCTTTCAGGCATAGAGTGACACATAAATTATGCAAAAAAGAAGGAGATAACTCTGGGTAGTTCTCCAGTTTAGGTGGAAAGTAGCTCCTGTTAGAGCACTCTCAACACCAGCGGCACTCTAGATCTGCTCACCTCAAATGTCTGCTTTTCTATCAAAATCTTTAAGCATAGGATTAGCACAGTGCTATCCACACCGAGATAGAAATGGACAAAGTCTTTTGCCATTTCTAGAGAAAGGTTTTTAAGCATAGGACTAGCATAGTGCTGTCCTTGCTAAGCTGTAAAATGACAAAAGCCATTTATCACTCCAGGCATAATATATCAGCTTTGAATTGGTAAAATACCAACCAAGCCAACCTGAAATAAATAAAAGCAACCCCTGACACAGTGTTTTGCTCTAATTAGAGCTCTTCAGAGAGGTACAGCTTTATCCAGACACAACGGAGAACCCAGTATAAGTCAAAACAAAACCCTTTCAGGCATAGAGTGACACATAAATTATGCAAAAAAGAAGGAGATAACTCTGGGTAGTTCTCCAGTTTAGGTGGAAAGCAGCTCCTGTTAGAGCACTCTCAACACCAGCGACACTCTAGATCTGCTCACCTCAAATGTCTGCTTTTCTATCAAAATCTTTAAGCATAGGATTAGCACAGTGCTATCTACACCGAGATAGAAATGGAAAAAGTCTTTTGCTATTTCTACAGCAAAGTTTTTAAGCATAGAACTAGCACAGTGCTGTCCTTGCCAAGCTGTAAAATGACAAATCCATTTATCACTCCAGGCACAACATTACAGCTTTGAATTGGTAAAATACCAACCAAGCCAACCTGAAATGAATAAAAGCAACCCCTGACACAGTGTTTTGCTCTAATTAGAGCTCTTCAGAGAGGAATAGCTTTGTCCAGACACAAGGGAGCACCCAGTATAAGTCAAAACAAAACCCTTTCAGGCATAGAGTGATGCATAAATTATGCAAAAAAGACGGAAAGAACTCTGGGTAGTTCTCCAGTTTAGGTGGAAAGCAGCTCCTGTTAGAGCACTCTCAACACCAGCGACACTCTAGATCTGCTCACCTCAAATGTCTGCTTTTCTATCAAAATCTTTAAGCATAGGATTAGCACAGTGCTATCTACACCGAGATAGAAATGGAAAAAGTCTTTTGCTATTTCTACAGCAAAGTTTTTAAGCATAGAACTAGCACAGTGCTGTCATTGCCGAGCTGTAAAATGACAAAAGTCATTTGTCACTCCAGGCATAATATATCAGCTTTGAATTGGTAAAATACCAACCAAGCCAACCTGAAATAAATAAAAGCAACCCCTGACACAGTGTTTCGCTCTAAGTAGAGCTCTTCAGAGAGGTACAGCTTTGTCCAGACACAATGGAGAACCCAGTATAAGTCAAAACAAAACCCTTTCAGGCATAGAGTGACGCATAAATCATGCAAAAAAGAAGGAAAGAACTCTGGGTAGTTCTCCAGTTTAAGTGGAAAGCAGCTCCTGTTAGAGCACTCTCAACACAAGCGACACTCTAGATCTTCTCACCTCAAATGTCTGCTTTTCTATCAAAATCTTTAAGCATAGGATTAGCACAGTGCTATCCATGCCGAGATAGAAATGGACAAAGTCTTTTACTATTCCTACAGCAAAGTTTTTAAGCATAGGACTAGCACAGTGCTGTCCTTGCCGAGCTGTAAAATGACAAACGCCATTTATCACTCCAGGCACAATATTACAGCTTTGAATTGGTAAAATACCAACCAAGCCAACCTGAAATGTATAAAAGCAACCCCTGACACAGTGTTTCGCTCTAATTAGAGCTCGTCAGAGAGGTATAGCTTTGTCCAGTCACAAGGGAGCACCCAGTATAAGTCAAAACAAAACCCTTTCAGGCATAGAGTGACGCATAAATTATGCAAAAAAGAAGAGAGAACACTGGGTAGTTCTCCAGTTTAGGTGGAAAGCAGATCCTGTTAGAGCACTCTCAACACCAGCGACACTCTAGATCTGCTCACCTCAAACATCTGCTTTTCTATCAATATCTTAAAGCATAGGATTAGCACAGTGCTATCCACGCCGAGATAGAAATGGACAAAGTATTTTGCCATTTCTATAGCAAAGTTTTTAAGCATAGGACTAGCACAGTGCTGTCATTGCCGAGCTGTAAAATGACAAAAGCCATTTATCACTCCAGGCATAATATATCAGCTTTGAATTGGTAAAATACCAACCAAGCCAACCTGAAATAAATAAAAGCAACCCCTGACACAGTGTTTTGCTCTAATTAGAGCTCTTCAGAGAGGTACAGCTTTGTCTAGACACAACGGAGAACCCAGTATAAGTCAAAACAAAACCCTTTCAGGCATAGAGTGACACATAAATTATGCAAAAAAGAAGGAGATAACTCTGGGTAGTTCTCCAGTTTAGGTGGAAAGCAGCTCCTGTTAGAGCACTCTCAACACCAGCGACACTCTAGATCTGCTCACCTCAAATGTCTGCTTTTCTATCAAAATCTTTAAGCATAGGATTAGCACAGTGCTATCTACACCGAGATAGAAATGGACAAAGTCTTTTGCTATTTCTACAGCAAAGTTTTTAAGCATAGAACTAGCACAGTGCTGTCCTTGCCAAGCTGTAAAATGACAAATCCATTTATCACTCCAGGCACAACATTACAGCTTTGAATTGGTAAAATACCAACCAAGCCAACCTGAAATGAATAAAAGCAACCCCTGACACAGTGTTTTGCTCTAATTAGAGCTCTTCAGAGAGGAATAGCTTTGTCCAGACACAAGGGAGCACCCAGTATCAGTCAAAACAAAACCCTTTCAGGCATAGAGTGATGCATAAATTATGCAAAAAAGAAGGAAAGAACTCTGGGTAGTTCTCCAGTTTAAGTGGAAAGCAGCTCCTGTTAGAGCACTCTCAACTCCAGCGACACTCTAGATCTGCTCAGCTCAAATGTCTGCTTTTCAATCAAAATCTTTAAGCATAGGATTAGCACAGTGCTATCCACACTGAGATAGAAATGGACAAAGTCTTTTGCCATTTCTACAGCAAAGTTTTTAAGCATAGGACTAGCATAGTGCTGTCCTTGCTGAGCTGTAAAATGACAAAATCCATTTATCACTCCAGGCATAACATATCAGCTTTGAATTTGTAAAATACCAACCAAGCCAACCTGAAATTAATAAAAGCAACCCCTGATACAGTGTCACTCTAATTAGAGCTCTTCAGAGATGTATAGCTTTGTCCAGACACAAGGGAGCACCCAGTATAAGTCAAAACAAAACCCTTTCAGGCATAGAGTGACGCATAAATTATGCAAAAAAGAAGAGAGAACACTGGGTAGTTCTCCAGTTTAGGTGGAAAGCAGATCCTATTAGAGCACTCTCAACACCAGCGACACTCTAGATCTGCTCACCTCAAATGTCTGCTTTTCTATCAAAATCTTAAAGCATAGGATTAGCACAGTGCTATCCACGCCGAGATAGAAATGGACAAAGTATTTTGCCATTTCTATAGCAAAGTTTTTAAGCATAGGACTAGCACAGTGCTGTCATTGCCGAGCTGTAAAATGACAAAAGTCATTTATCTCTCCAGCATAATATATCAGCTTTGAATTGGTAAAATACCAACCAAGCCAACCTGAAATAAATAAAAGCAACTCCTGACACAGTGTTTCGCTCTAAGTAGAGCTCTTCAGAGAGGTACAGCTTTGTCCAGACACAACAGAGAACCCAGTATAAGTCAAAACAAAACCCTTTCAGGCATAGAGTGACGCATAAATCATGCAAAAAAGACGGAAAGAACTCTGGGTAGTTCTCCAGTTTAAGTGGAAAGCAGCTCCTGTTAGAGCACTCTCAACACAAGCGACACTCTAGATCTTCTCACCTCAAATGTCTGCTTTTCTATCAAAATCTTTAAGCATAGGATAAGCACAGTGCTATCCATGCCGAGATAGAAATGGACAAAGTCTTTTACCATTCCTACAGCAAAGTTTTTAAGCATAGGACTAGCACAGTGCTGTCCTTGCCGAGCTGTAAAATGACAAACGCCATTTATCACTCCAGGCACAATATTACAGCTTTGAATTGGTAAAATGCCAACCAAGCCAACCTGAAATGTATAAAAGCAACCCCTGACACAGTGTTTCGCTCTAATTAGAGCTCGTCAGAGAGGTATAGCTTTGTCCAGTCACAAGGGAGCACCCAGTATAAGTCAAAACAAAACCCTTTCAGGCATAGAGTGACGCATAAATTATGCAAAAAAGAAGAGAGAACACTGGGTAGTTCTCCAGTTTAGGTGGAAAGCAGATCCTGTTAGAGCACTCTCAACACCAGCGACACTCTAGATCTGCTCACCTCAAATGTCTGCTTTTCTATCAATATCTTAAAGCATAGGATTAGCACAGTGCTATCCACGCCGAGATAGAAATGGACAAAGTATTTTGCCATTTCTATAGCAAAGTTTTTAAGCATAGGACTAGCACAGTGCTGTCATTGCCGAGCTGTAAAATGACAAAAGTCATTTGTCACTCCAGGCATAATATATCAGCTTTGAATTGGTAAAATACCAACCAAGCCAACCTGAAATAAATAAAAGCAACCCCTGACACAGTGTTTCGCTCTAAGTAGAGCTCTTCAGAGAGGTACAGCTTTGTCCAGACACAATGGAAAACCCAGTATAAGTCAAAACAAAACCCTTTCAGGCATAGAGTGACGCATAAATCATGCAAAAAAGAAGGAAAGAACTCTGGGTAGTTCTCCAGTTTAAGTGGAAAGCAGCTCCTGTTAGAGCACTCTCAACACAAGCGACACTCTAGATCTTCTCACCTCAAATGTCTGCTTTTCTATCAAAATCTTTAAGCATAGGATTAGCACAGTGCTATCCATGCCGAGATAGAAATGGACAAAGTCTTTTACTATTCCTACAGCAAAGTTTTTAAGCATAGGACTAGCACAGTGCTGTCCTTGCCGAGCTGTAAAATGACAAACGCCATTTATCACTCCAGGCACAATATTACAGCTTTGAATTTGTAAAATACCAACCAAGCCAACCTGAAATGTATAAAAGCAACCCCTGACACAGTGTTTTGCTCTAATTAGAGCTCGTCAGAGAGGTATACCTTTGTCCAGTCACAAGGGAGCACCCAGTATAAGTCAAAACAAAACCCTTTCAGGCATAGAGTGACGCATAAATTATGCACAAAAGAAGAAAAGAACTCTGGGTAGTTCTCCAGTTTAGTTGGAAAGCAGCTCCTGTTAGAGCACTCTCAACACCAGCGACACTCTAGATCATCTCACCTCAAATGTCTGCTTTTCTGTCAAAATCTTTACGCATAGGATTAGCACAGTGCTATCTACACCGAGACAGAAATGGACAAAGTCTTTTGCCATTTCTACAGCAAAGTTTTAAAGCATAGGACTAGCATAGTGCTGTCCTTGCTGAGCTGTAAAATGACAAAATCCATTTATCACTCCAGGCATAACATATCAGCTTTGAATTTGTAAAATACCAACCAAGCCAACCTGAAATTAATAAAAGCAACCCCTGATACAGTGTCACTCTAATTAGAGCTCTTCAGAGATGTATAGCTTTGTCCAGACACAAGGGAGCACCCCGTATAAGTCAAAACAAAACCCTTTCAGGCATAGAGTGACGCATAAATTATGCAAAAAAGAAGAGAGAACACTGGGTAGTTCTCCAGTTTAGGTGGAAAGCAGATCCTGTTAGAGCACTCTCAACACCAGCGACACTCTAGATCTGCTCACCTCAAATGTCTGCTTTTCTATCAAAATCTTTAAGCATAGGATTAGCACAGTGCTATCTACACCGAGATAGAAATGGACAAAGTCTTTTGCTATTTCTACAGCAAAGTTTTTAAGCATAGAACTAGCACAGTGCTGTCCTTGCCAAGCTGTAAAATGACAAATCCATTTATCACTCCAGGCACAACATTACAGCTTTGAATTGGTAAAATACCAACCAAGCCAACCTGAAATGAATAAAAGCAACCCCTGACACAGTGTTTTGCTCTAATTAGAGCTCTTCAGAGAGGAATAGCTTTGTCCAGACACAAGGGAGCACCCAGTATCAGTCAAAACAAAACCCTTTCAGGCATAGAGTGATGCATAAATTATGCAAAAAAGAAGGAAAGAACTCTGGGTAGTTCTCCAGTTTAAGTGGAAAGCAGCTCCTGTTAGAGCACTCTCAACTCCAGCGACACTCTAGATCTGCTCACCTCAAATGTCTGCTTTTCAATCAAAATCTTTAAGCATAGGATTAGCACAGTGCTATCCACACTGAGATAGAAATGGACAAAGTCTTTTGCCATTTCTACAGCAAAGTTTTTAAGCATAGGACTAGCATAGTGCTGTCCTTGCTGAGCTGTAAAATGACAAAATCCATTTATCACTCCAGGCATAACATATCAGCTTTGAATTTGTAAAATACCAACCAAGCCAGCCTGAAATTAATAAAAGCAACCCCTGATACAGTGTCACTCTAATTAGATCTCTTCAGAGATGTATAGCTTTGTCCAGACACAAGGGAGCACCCAGTATAAGTCAAAACAAAACCCTTTCAGGCATAGAGTGACGCATAAATTATGCAAAAAAGAAGAGAGAACACTGGGTAGTTCTCCAGTTTAGGTGGAAAGCAGATCCTATTAGAGCACTCTCAACACCAGCGACACTCTAGATCTGCTCACCTCAAATGTCTGCTTTTCTATCAAAATCTTAAAGCATAGGATTAGCACAGTGCTATCCACGCCGAGATAGAAATGGACAAAGTATTTTGCCATTTCTATAGCAAAGTTTTTAAGCATAGGACTAGCACAGTGCTGTCATTGCCGAGCTGTAAAATGACAAAAGTCATTTATCTCTCCAGCATAATATATCAGCTTTGAATTGGTAAAATACCAACCAAGCCAACCTGAAATAAATAAAAGCAACTCCTGACACAGTGTTTCGCTCTAAGTAGAGCTCTTCAGAGAGGTACAGCTTTGTCCAGACACAACAGAGAACCCAGTATAAGTCAAAACAAAACCCTTTCAGGCATAGAGTGACGCATAAATCATGCAAAAAAGACGGAAAGAACTCTGGGTAGTTCTCCAGTTTAAGTGGAAAGCAGCTCCTGTTAGAGCACTCTCAACACAAGCGACACTCTAGATCTTCTCACCTCAAATGTCTGCTTTTCTATCAAAATCTTTAAGCATAGGATAAGCACAGTGCTATCCATGCCGAGATAGAAATGGACAAAGTCTTTTACCATTCCTACAGCAAAGTTTTTAAGCATAGGACTAGCACAGTGCTGTCCTTGCCGAGCTGTAAAATGACAAACGCCATTTATCACTCCAGGCACAATATTACAGCTTTGAATTGGTAAAATGCCAACCAAGCCAACCTGAAATGTATAAAAGCAACCCCTGACACAGTGTTTCGCTCTAATTAGAGCTCGTCAGAGAGGTATAGCTTTGTCCAGTCACAAGGGAGCACCCAGTATAAGTCAAAACAAAACCCTTTCAGGCATAGAGTGACGCATAAATTATGCAAAAAAGAAGAGAGAACACTGGGTAGTTCTCCAGTTTAGGTGGAAAGCAGATCCTGTTAGAGCACTCTCAACACCAGCGACACTCTAGATCTGCTCACCTCAAATGTCTGCTTTTCTATCAATATCTTAAAGCATAGGATTAGCACAGTGCTATCCACGCCGAGATAGAAATGGACAAAGTATTTTGCCATTTCTATAGCAAAGTTTTTAAGCATAGGACTAGCACAGTGCTGTCATTGCCGAGCTGTAAAATGACAAAAGTCATTTGTCACTCCAGGCATAATATATCAGCTTTGAATTGGTAAAATACCAACCAAGCCAACCTGAAATAAATAAAAGCAACCCCTGACACAGTGTTTCGCTCTAAGTAGAGCTCTTCAGAGAGGTACAGCTTTGTCCAGACACAATGGAGAACCCAGTATAAGTCAAAACAAAACCCTTTCAGGCATAGAGTGACGCATAAATCATGCAAAAAAGAAGGAAAGAACTCTGGGTAGTTCTCCAGTTTAAGTGGAAAGCAGCTCCTGTTAGAGCACTCTCAACACAAGCGACACTCTAGATCTTCTCACCTCAAATGTCTGCTTTTCTATCAAAATCTTTAAGCATAGGATTAGCACAGTGCTATCCATGCCGAGATAGAAATGGACAAAGTCTTTTACTATTCCTACAGCAAAGTTTTTAAGCATAGGACTAGCACAGTGCTGTCCTTGCCGAGCTGTAAAATGACAAACGCCATTTATCACTCCAGGCACAATATTACAGCTTTGAATTTGTAAAATACCAACCAAGCCAACCTGAAATGTATAAAAGCAACCCCTGACACAGTGTTTTGCTCTAATTAGAGCTCGTCAGAGAGGTATACCTTTGTCCAGTCACAAGGGAGCACCCAGTATAAGTCAAAACAAAACCCTTTCAGGCATAGAGTGACGCATAAATTATGCACAAAAGAAGAAAAGAACTCTGGGTAGTTCTCCAGTTTAGTTGGAAAGCAGCTCCTGTTAGAGCACTCTCAACACCAGCGACACTCTAGATCATCTCACCTCAAATGTCTGCTTTTCTGTCAAAATCTTTAAGCATAGGATTAGCACAGTGCTATCCACACCGAGACAGAAATGGACAAAGTCTTTTGCCATTTTTACAGCAAAGTTTTAAAGCATAGGACTAGCACTCGTTATTTCAATGAATATTTAATATGATATACGATAAAATCCACTAGGGTGAAATAGAACACCATTGTTTCAACATTATTATTGTATAGAATTGTGATTTATGACTGCATCAATCAGGGTTAAAAACAGTAACTGTTTTTGTTGAATAGTCCGCAAGCAATGTTAACCCACTAGGGTACAATTAATTTTCAACATTTATTGAATATCAGCATATTGTTTATTATGCATTTAATTCTCTCACATGGAATTGCGATTTTTGAATATTTATTGAAATCACGAGTGCTTCATACCGCGTTACATAGTATTTTTACTATGTTCATTATGACAAACTGAATGGAACACTGCACCTTTAAATATTTTGCTTTCCCTTGTAAACTTTACCCGTGAAAAAGGAGTGAGGTTAACTCCGAAACGCGTAGTGGCAACCGTTTGCTGTAAAGAATAAACGTCTATCTGCACCGAGGCCATGGCTCCAGTGAATTTGATTTCTCGCATGACTGGATTGTGTTGGTATATTTGGGAGTGGCCCCGTGCTGCCCGCCGTTTAAAAGTGGCTTGGATTATGCCAAAAACTTACATTGGGATATATATATATATATATATATTATATATATATATATATATATATATATATATATATATATATATATATATATATATATATATATATATGAAAGAAAATCCCGACCGCTTCTTGCAGCGGTCTAAGCGGGCGTAGACCTCCTCTCCACCATTTGGTTAGATGTTAGATGTTAAATCATCAAAAAGCCATCACACTAATCAAAGTGCCAGCAGTGCAAATTTTATTTTCGAATGTGTCAGAGCAAGTGCCCTCCCTGACGCGTTTCGCTCCGCGAACGGAGCTTGGTCACAGACAGCTTTGTTTTGCTATATAGCTTTGACAAAGACAGCTGCGGCTGCTGAAACGCATTACCATTTGCTAAATGGTCTTTGAGCGATCCTGAACCTGCTGGAGTCTGTCTTGATTGAATGGCAAGCGTGTGGGGTCGATATATATATATATATATATATATATCTATATGTATATATATATATATATATATATATAAATATATATATAATGCCAGATCGGCACCTCCTGTTCGAGACACCCAAAAGGACACAATGGGGATTAAGCAGGAAGATCACTTTATTGCTGAAAGATTGCAGCATAATGCATTTCGACGGTTAAGTCTTCTTCAGATGCCTTCAGAAACAGATATGAGGTAACATCCTTGCTTTTAACCTTCTTGGCTCCTCCCATGTCATTGGAGTACAGCTGGCCCCGATTTCTATTCCAAAGTCTGATGGACGAGACTACCCCTCCCAGAAGCCCTCAAGATAGTAACTGTCTTCTGTGGGGCTACAAAAAAATAATTTGAACTGTTCGTGCCCTGTTCAAGGTAAGTTATGTTTCCCCAAAAGTTCTTAACAATGACAAATTGATCCTCCTTGCGTCCCCAGACGCTCTGCCTGCAATGCTGCCACCAGCCGGGTCACGGAACATCAGCTCAGTGTCCGTGCTCCCCCGTCAGATTCGGGTTGCTTTAGCAAAAACCACATGCTGGGATGGTTTGTTGAGGCGGTCCGAGGCGAAAAACCAACTTCATTGGGAAAGACAAAATTTGCCAGATGTACCTCTGACTCTTAAGAGCGGGTCCTTTCGCACGCGTCTGGCTTGCGTGCTAAAAATAATGCCAGAACGGCACCTCCTGTTCGAGACACCCAAAAGGACACATCAGGGATTAAGCAGGAAGATCGCTTTATTGCTGAAAGAATGCGGCATAATGCATTTCGACGGTTATATATATATATATATATATATATAAATCCAAAACCAAAGGTTGCCCTCTATGAAGCGCCACACGCAGAGGAGTATACACACATGTCGTCACAGGCAGCAAGATAACAGCAAGCAGCAGGCTCCTCAATCAGCCATACGTGTTTCGAGCCTCTATGGTGCTCTTGTTCACTGGCAAGTACTGACGGCAAAAGGGTAAATTAAGAACATAATTTATTCAAATAGCAAGTCCCGCCCCCATGGGCGTCACACAGCAAGGCATCCTGGTAAATGTAGTAATCATGCTGCTTCAGACCGCAAAAGTTCTTTAACCCAGTGGACTCCGAAATCACCATCAGTAAAGTTGATAAAAGTTCCCTGTTGGGTGAGTTACGAACCGCTTTGCTGCAGTCTCACCAATGTTTCCCGTGACTCAGGCCCCCTCTGCCCCTATGAGTTTCCGTGATTACAGATGCTCAGGGGCCGCCTGAGGCAGCGGAGCGCTTCGCGACTGGACCAGCCGCTGTAAATCCAAAACCAAAGGTTGCCCTCTATGAAGCGCCACACGCAGAGGAGTATACAAACACGTCGTCACAGGCAGCAAGATAACAGCAAGCAGCACCTGGCTGCTTGCTGTTATCCTGGCCACCATGAGGGAATTCCAACTGGGAACCAGAGACTGGCAAAGGGATCGTGACCTATTGATCAGTATGGACATGGAGGTCAGCAAGAGGTCTAGAAATGAATTCAAGCCTAAATCTAAATTTAACTCGATAACTTTGCATGATGGAATTGATACATTCCATGAAACTATTTTGCTCGATTTATTGGATGTATGGAGGAGACAGGGCAATAACTTTGCTAAAAATCTCACCACAGCACAAAGGGCTGGTTTGCAGTCTTTGAAACAAGCAACAAACTTCGTCATCAAACCCTCTGAAAAGAGGGGGAAAATGTCGTCCAGTGGGACATCAACAAGTACTGAGTGGAGGCCAAGCGACAAGTAGAATTCTCAGGCAGCTACCTGAGATCAAGCCTAGGGAGGTATAATAAAACCATACAGGAATATCATAAAATACTGCATGATTGGTGTGAGAACGATATGCTAATTCAGAATGAGTTCCTGTTCCTGTTGGTGCTAAAGCCAGTAACTCCTGTGTTCTATATGCTGCCGAAGGTACACAAACATCCCACAGACCGTCCGGGCAGACCAATAATCTCAGCCAACCAAAGTCTCCTTGAAAACACTTTCATTTAACTAGACTATTTTCTTCATCCCTACGTCCTCAGTTTACCTTCAAACTGCAGAGACACCAAAATACAGGAGATTCAGTGGAAAGAAACTTACATTTTGGTAACAATAGACGTTGTTGCCCTGTACACCTGTATTGAGCATGACTTGTGCCTAGAAGCATGTAAATATTATGTAAGAGACAGGCCTATAACCATGTATGATCACACTATGCTGTTAATGTGCATGCTGTATTACTGCTTACACAACAATTGTTTCCTGTTTGAGGATGAGTGGTATGAACAGTACACTGGTACCGCCATGGGAAGTTGCTTCGCTCCAAGCTACGCCTGTTTGTGTATGGGGTGGTGGGAGGCGGAGCATCTGTGACATGATGGAAATATCTCTCACACGAACAATGTCATCCTGTGGACCCGCTACATAGACGATATTTTTCTGATATGGGATGGTCCACAGGATGCCTTGGACGTTTTCATTCAGGGACTTTCGGTAAATAATTTAAATCTGAAATTTACCAGTAAAACTGATCGTTCCAGCATTGAGTTCCTAGACATTATATTGGAGGTCAAACAGGGGACACTGCATACCAGCCTGTATAGGAAACCAACGTCTGGCAACAGTATCCTAAAATCATCATCCACCAGGTCTGAAGAACAGCATCCCCTATGGGGAGCTTTTGAGAGCAAAACGTAACTGCAGCTCCTCTGACTCCTATAAGAAAGAAGCCAAAAACATGAGGGGTCGTTTCAGAAACAGGGGCAACACAGGGAAAAACATCAGATTAGCCACTGAGAAAGCCATTAAGAATAGGAACAGCTTGCTGGTGCCCAAAGAGAAGGACAGTGGCAACCATGAAGTCAGACTCATCAACACTTTTAACCATGCCTCACAGGAAATACATAACATAATACGTAAGCACTGGCACATAGTCAGGAACAATGTTATCATAGGCAAATTGGTTAGTCCATCACCACATGTTATGTACAGGAAATGTCAGTCCTTAAAGGACATGCTAGTACACAGTCACCTTTCCATCAAGACCAAGACACGTGGGACCTGGTTGAGGGAACTCCTAGGCTTTCACAAGTGTGGGAGGTGTAAAGGGTGTAGTAACAGCACTAATGTGAAAACCTTCAACCTTCCCAATGGGAAAACTGGCAAGATTCATGGTTTTATCAACTGCAACACTGACTTTGTTCTTTATGTTTTGACCTGCATATGTGGCTTACGTAGGTGGGGAGTACAATCTTCCCGGTGAAGAAGCGCGTCCTAGAGCATTTGCACGCTATCAGGAAGGGCGACATGTCATACGCCATAGAAAAACATTGTGATTTGGTACATCCTAATGTCAAAGATATCAGTTCTAAAATCTCGTATTTTGACATTGAAGGGGTCCTTGCATCAGCTAGAGGAGAAGATCGGGAACACCATCTGCGACGCCTGGAATCTGAATATATTGTGAGACTGCAAAGCAAGACCCTGTGAGGCCTCAACCATGAGGAGGACCTCCATGTTCATTTAGGCTGAGATAAAAGGGATAACCTGCCATCATTACACTACAGTAATATGGTGACCTATTCCATCAACAGGGTGGTTTTCTGTGCTTGATAGAAATCAATGTAATAATTTATTCGCTTCAAAGTATTTTCAGGCATCAATTCCCCAACCAATGTCAACACTCCTCTCAGCACCCATCTCTCTCTCCCCCCAACCTTTTGACCACGTTATCTTAAAACCGCCATCCAGCAGACCGACAGGGATCTGCCCCGCCCAACCCTCCTTTTGTTTTGTTTTGTTTTTCACTTTTTCTTCCACTTCATTGCCTCTCCGCAACATCGATATTCCTCTTTTGTTCTTGAATTGGACCCGAAGTGGGCCTAACCCAGTGTCCTCTAATTTTAGGCACCCCTTGGTTTAGAAGGAGTACGCCCACTTGGGCACTTGCCCATTCCTCTGCCACAATAATTTTTGTTCCTTGATTAATTCTTGGCGTTCTATTATTATTTTTTCAGGAGGTAGCAAGTGCATTAAAGCACAGCGCCCCTTTGGAAACGCAATGAAGCACACCAGTGTTCTCTGCCACTAGGCGTTTTAGCTTGAGCTTTTCACCCATTGCCACCTATGAATGATTTTAAGCACTATTGCTCTGCAAAAATTGATTTCCCTGTTATATTCATGCATTGTTAAAATTGTTTAATATTTTTTACGAATAAATTGATAACGTTTTTCAAGTCTGTCTTCCAACTCACAAGGCAGGCGATCATCCTTTGCAGTGTTTCTATGTCTATTGTTAAACACTTGGGGCCAGATGTAGGTAATTATATTTTACCGACTCATAAATACCGAATTTTACCGATTCGCTATTTATGAATCGGTAAAATAGAAGTAGTGAAGTTTAGGTAAATTCGGTAATTGAATTACCGAATCTGTAAAAATCGGTATTTACCGAATCGGTAAATACGGATTCGGTAATGCCCATTGATTCCTATGGGCCTTGAAGCCCATAGGAATCAATGGGCATCACTTTGACACCCTCTAGCACCCCAAATACAGGCATGTGTGCCATGTGGCACACAGACATGCCCTAAGGGCATGTCTGTCTGTCACATGGCATAGGTGTGCATTCACACATGTGCATGCACACCTGGATTCGGTATTTTACCACCCAATTGGATTGGGTGGTAAAATACCGAATCTGTAAGGCCTTTGGGACCCACCTACATCTGTCAGTTACAGAAGCTGTAAAAATACCGAATCTGTATTTTACCGATTCGGTAAATTTACTGATTCGGTAAATTTACAGAATCGGTAAAATTGGCCCCCCTACATCACAAATACCCATTTACCGGTCGGTAACGGCTGAAATCGGCCGTTACCGGTCGGTAAATGGCCTCCTACATCTGGCCCTAAATGCTCAAATAGACACTGCCACTTCTGGGTCTTTGTATGACTTTTTGACAAAGACCGTGCTGTAGAAACGAGTCAAGTCAATAAATACGACTCCAGAAAATTGAAATCCTGAGTGTAACTCTTCTTGCGTTCTGGCAGCGTGAGAAAGTCACAAAGATATATAGATAGATAGATAGATAGATAGATAGATAGATAGATAGATAGATAGATAGATAGATAGATAGATAGATAGATAGATAGACAGACAGATAGATAGATAGATAGATAGATAGATAGATAGATAGATAGATAGATAGATAGATAGATAGATAGATAGATAGATAGATAGATAGATAGATAGATAGATAGATAGATAGAAAGACAGATAGATAGAGATACATATATATATTTCCAAACCTTTACAGAGAAAAGAATCCAAATAAAGGATGGTCATCATAGGCTCAATTTAATCAAATATTGAGCTAGTTTTATGAGATCTGGGTTTCCCAAGGTGAAAACTGCCCGCCAATTCGAGTTGCAGAAACACACTTAGCAAAACCCATGGAATCAGTGCACACATATTCCTTCTGGTAAAAGCAGATTACATGGCCTAGAATTGGAGAACTGCATGTGGGAATGGGACCCTGTTATCACAAGGCCTACATGTTTTTCACGATTCTGGGCATGGAAAATTGCAATGGCTGGTAACTGGGAGAGATACCACTCAAACTGGTTACCACAGCCACAGGAGCTCTCCTTTTACTGGGCATCTCTTAATGAGGCAAAAAGTGGACTTCGAGTCAGCCTACTTCATTCCGATTATTGAACCGCCCAGAGCAGTATTTTAGTCTCACCATCTTTCTATTGGGAGTTTGGATGCATCTGCCTCCACTAGGATGCATAACGCACTATTGTACATTTAAAAATTAGTCAAATTCAAATTCAAAAGATCTTTATTCGGTTATTCAAACAAACAACCATAAAAGCACAGTTCAATAGACAAAATTTAAAAAAGATTGAATCGATCTAAAAACCACTTCCAGAATTAAAAATCACAATTCACCACATACAGTACAATGTTAATAAAAACAATTTAAAACATTTATCCCTACATGCTATTTCTAAATTTTAGTGCTAGTTTTAAAGTTACAAATAAAGTGCAATCGTGGGTTAGCAGCTGTAAATAACAAAGTGCAGGTCTAACCTGTGTAAAATTAATTTTTTTAAGAAAGGGCTTTAAGTAAAGCCTCCAAGGTATGTCATAATAAGAACAAATAAATAGGAAGTGCACCAAGTCCTGCGGAGACACATTGTCGCAGCCGCAGGACGGTAGCACTTGACCTCGGTTGCTCCCCTTGGGAACGGCAAGCAGTAAATGGGAACGGTCCAA
This sequence comes from Lissotriton vulgaris, assembly GCF_964263255.1. Lineage (NCBI taxonomy): Eukaryota > Metazoa > Chordata > Amphibia > Caudata > Salamandridae > Lissotriton > Lissotriton vulgaris. The sequence goes on along the minus strand of NW_028246108.1, from coordinate 17,010 downwards.
ACGGAACCTAATTAACAAAAATCGATCAAAGCCCGACATTGGCCAAGACAAATACGGATCCATACTGGGTGTAGATTTTATTACAACATATTTCCGGACACTGCTTTTGTTCAGTTCTACCTCCTCTCGACCCAGGTACCGAGAAAGGGAAAAGATTTTCCTCACATATGTAACATCAGATCTGCTGATAGACTCTGGTCTTTTAAAAAGCTCAGGACGCCCCAGTTCTGAGAAGCAGTCTTTCAAGTATTTGAGCCACAGGATTTTGTGCATATTGTCCCAGGATAGGGCTTCTCTCAGAAGTTGGTGATTAAGTGGCAGGTCTTTGTTTAGCCAACAATTTAACTAGCAGATTAAAGGTCGTAGGGCTATAGTATCACTTAAGAAGGGGACGCCTACTTCTTCATGCACTATAAAACTGGCTGTTCCCCTTGGGACCCCCAGCATCTGTTTCAGGAAATTATTTTCTGCTACTGCCAGGTCATTGACTGTCTTGTGCCCCCAAAGCTCACTCCCATAACAGGCTAACACCACACTCTTTGCCTGGTAAATTTTTAGCAATGCAGCAATTGGGCGGTTGCCCATTTTCCTAGCAAAGCTAAAAATGGCCGCGTTAGCCCGAGTTAACTCCCCCCTTTACCTCTGGACTGCAGGGCCCCATTTCAACTGGTTATCAAACAGGACTCCCAGATATGAAAAGGTTTTTAGGGCTCGCCCCTTTCCTATTCCGCAGGAATAGGAAAAGAGCCCTAATGCAGCCAAACCATACTTTCTGCCAAGAGCTCTCCAGCGGATTTTGAGAAGTGCACGTCTCGTGCACGAGCTTGCCGCCTGCCTCCACATCAAAGCCATCTGTTGCTTTGCGCTCGGCCTCAGGCCGGCATTTCTCCTCCCCTAATTATTCACTGCATGGCCGGCCGGCACATCAAAGGCTGCTGCTCCCCATGCGTCTCGTCACCCTTCCTCCCTCCCTGCTCGCCGTGCTCCTTGCTTCCAGCATAAACGAATCAAAACCTCTAAAGTAAGAATGCAGTTTCAACTTTTTAACTTATTTGCCCATTGTAAAGTACTGCTTATCGTTTCATGATCAGGTGACTTTAAAAACATTCATGCGCCGTAAACCAAATTAAATGTACAGCCCTTCGCATTGCCTGCTCTTTTTTATGGTTAAATACTAAAGGTGTAAATGGCAGCAGTTTTGTAGTTGGTAATAGTTACCCCTCATCAACAGAGTTAGTCTCAGTGGAAGTTTTGGTGAACTGCACCAAAGCCTGAGCGCTGCTCACACTGTTCTACACACAGGAGGCTGCAACTCACTGAAATGTACGGGCTGATGTTTTAGTATTTCTACCTTTCTGGCTGTGTCCAGCCGGCTACCTCCCCTGCGTCACTCAAGGGATAATGTCCAGACTTTCCGAGTCAGATTCCTTGCTTGCTTCTGTTCACGGATCTTCAAAAGAAGAGCTGTCTCAACTGGAGCTTTAAAAGTATGGAAACGCTGATCATGTGGGAAACATCAGAAGCATGTATTTAATAAGGCAGACTCCTCGTGCAGCAGAAAATATGACTTACTTGCTGACTTCTTACTGAGCTGTGATGGACTCCTGCCTCTAGAAGACATTCTGGAATGCTGCTCCAGCCCTGTGCTTTTACTGAGAAGGGACCTATTTACCTTGTCTTGGCTGATGAAAAACAAACCTTTTCAGACTCTGTTGCTGGAACACGTTACCCCTGGTTTAGATAGCAGTCCTCACCTGGAATTTGTTATTGGCTCAACTGAACTGCTGGATGAATTAGAAGGCAGGGCTGTTTGCGTGGAAAGAGATCTCATGTGGGAATTGTGTCCTGCTGTATTTTTGGGGATGAATTGTATCCGTGTGTGTACTTTAAATGCACATGGTCGTTCGTCATAGTGATGGATTGGGTTGCACATGCCTATCTGATGTGATTTTACCAGAAGAGCGATCACATCTTGTCTGGTGGGTTATGTGAACTCAAACTCTATAGTACCTTTGCTTTCTGCATGTTTGGTTGCATTGTGTAAGCAAGCTGTGAAGAGACCTCCATCAATTAAAGACGTTATTTAAACTTTATCATGACAACTTTTGGAATGCTGAGCCCTAGCGCCACTGTTTCCTCTGCCCCTTCTCTCATCCGCCTGTAACGCTGTCACAGATATTCAGAGCTGTTAGTGTCACAGGCATGGATTGTATCTGCGTGCACAATGTTATGTTTTTGGATTGTTACTAGTTGTGGCTGCACTCTCTCTGGGCTAAGTTGGTCACACTAGTCTTGCAGATTTCAGTGGTTAGTTTCTGGTACCCCCCCGGTGCATATCGCGCACCACCATTTGTCTGCCTAGCCCTAGGCATCAGTCTTCAAAGGCTGCAGCTCCCCCGCCCCCCCCCCCCCCCACCACAGCAATGCCGAGAGCTTTTTTTTTTTTTTAAGTTACGAGCAGAAAAGTCCCAGCAATTGCTCTGTTTTTCACCTTACTTGCACCACTGCCGAATACACCATGACTTCCCAGACTTGCACGCAGAAGACAGCATTATACTGGCCTGGGTTCTCATCAAGTATTTTACCAGAAAAGTCCCAGCAATGGCTCAGTTTTTCACCCTACTCGTCTCCTCTGTGCACAACCCTCACCCACCCTCAAACACCATCACTCACCCACACACCCTCACTCACCTTCACACCCTCACCCACCCTCACACATCCCACTCTCACACACCCTCACACCCCCTCAACCTCACACCCCCTCACCCTGACTCACCCTCTTACCCTCACTCACCCTCTCACCCTCACACACCCTCTCACCCTCACACACCCTCTCACCTTCACACCCTCTCACCCCCATACCCCCTCACCCTCACCCCCCTCACCCTCACACCCCTCACCCTCACACCCCCTCACCCTCACACCCCCTCACCATCACACACCCTCACTTACCCTCACACACCCTCACTTACCCTCACACACCATCACACACCATCACACACCCTCTCACCCTCACACCCTCTCACCCTCTCACCCTCACACCCCCTCACCTCACCCTATCACCCTCACACACCCTCACATCCTCACTCACCCTCACACCTCACCCCCTCACCCACCATCACTCACCATCACACCCTCACACCCACATCCTCACACACCCTCACTCATCCTCACACCCTTACCCCTCTCACAACACTCACACCGTCAATCACCCTCACCCTCAGTCACCCTCACACACATTCACACCCCCACATCCTCACACCCCCTCACCCACACATCCCCACACCCTCACACACCGTCACACCCTCATCCTTACACACCCACACTCACCCTCACACACTCACCCTCACAATACTCAAACTCCACCCTACAACTCCACCCTACAACTCAACCCTCCAACTCAACCCTCCAACTCCACCCTCCAAATACAACATCCAAATACACCCTCCAACTACAACATCCAAATCCACCCTACAAATCCAACTTCCAACTACAACTCCAGCCTCCAAATCCACCCTCCAAATCATCACGCAAGACAACTACAGAACCCAAGTCCACCCTCAAAATCAAACTCCACCCTACAACTCCAACATACAACTCCACTCTCCAACTCCACCCTCCAACTCCACCCTCCAACTCCACCCTCCAACACCACCCTCCAACTCCACCCTCAAACTCCACCCTCAAACTCCATCCTCCAACTCCACCCTCCAACTCCACCCTCCTACTCCACCCTCCAACTCCACCCTCCAACGCCACCCTCCTACTCCACCCTCCTACTCCACCCTCCAACTAAACCCTCCAAATACAACATCCAAATACACCCTCCAACTACAACATCCAAATCCACCCTACAAATCCAACTTCCAACTACAACTCCAGCCTCCAAATCCACCCTCCAAATCATCACGCAAGACAACTACAGAACCCAAGTCCACCCTCAAAATCAAACTCCACCCTACAACTCCAACATACAACTCCACTCTCCAACTCCACCCTCCAACTCCACCCTCCAACTCCACCCTCCAACACCACCCTCAAACTCCACCCTCCAACTCCACCCTCCAACTCCACCCTCCTACTCCACCCTCCAACTCCACCCTCCAACGCCACCCTCCTACTCCACCCTCCTACTCCACCCTCCAACTAAACGCCCCAACTAAACGCTCCAACTAAATGCTCCAACGCTCTAACTCAACGTTCCAACTCCACATTCCAACTCCACATTCCAACTCCACATTCCAACTCCACATTCCAACTCCACATTCCAACGCCACCCTCCAACTCCACCCTCCAACTCCACCCTCCAAATTCACCCCTCAATGCCACTTCACCAATCAATGCCACAACAACACTTAATGCCACAGCACCACTCAATGCCACAGCACCACTCAATGCCACAGCACCCCACAACACAACAGCACCACTCAACGCCACAGCACCACTCAATGCCACAGCACCACTCAACGCCACAGCACCACTTAACGCAACAGCACCACTCAACACCACAGCACCACTCAACGCCACAGCACCACTCAGCGCAACAGCACCACTCAACGCCACAGCACCACTCAACGCCACAGCACCACTCAACGCCACACCACCACTCAACGCCACAGCTCCACTCAACGCCACAGCACCACTCAACACCACAGCACCACTCAACACCACAGCACCACTCAACACCACCTCATCACTCAACGCTACCGCATCACTCAACGCCACTCAACGCCACAGCAACACTCAATGCCACAGCACCACTCAACGCAACAGCACCACTTAATGCCACAGCATCACTCAGCACCACTGAAGGCCACAGCATCACTCAGCATCACTGAAGGCCACAACATCACTCAGCACCACTAAAGGCCACAGCATCACTCAGCACCACTGAAGGCCACAGCATCACTGAACGCCACAGCATCACTCTTTCCAACCAATCAACAACAACTGGTTCTAATATGTTCTCTCAATGTTTTAAGCTTTATTAGAAATGTTACAAAATAATATTAATATTTCACTTCTGTTCTTGGTTTTTCATCACAGTAAAATACACTGAACATAATCTTCCCATAAGTTATTTACAAAAGTTTAAGCTTTGCCATTATACATTACAATAACTTTTATTTAAGTATTAATTATTAAAACAAATAAAAGCCATTGTTATTTGTAATATTAATACTTCAAAATCATGTACATACAACACATATTGCATTAGGATGCTATAAGTGTCACGTTTGCAAAAGTTAAAAATATTGGCATTGTAAATGACAAAGCTAGTAATTTCCCTACTTTCAATACCAACACATAAATAAAATATTTGTCATTTGCAATACCAATACCTCAAACTTTCCTAATGCGAGACCTATTGCATTGCAAATGCTTGTTGTAGTAGGGATCTTCTCCCCATTAACATGAAATGAGAGCGTCTTTTTGTAGCCCTTCCCTAAGTTCATTACAAAGGATTTTTTGTTGTTAATGGCGAGATCTCGGGATTTCATAAAGCTGTAAAAGGAGTCAAGTAACGATTGAAGCCCTTTTGCGGTCCTTGCCAACAAAACGGCGTCGTCCGCATAGAGTAGAACGGATATTCCTTTGCGCCCAACATAGGGGTAATCTGCTCCAGTATTTAAAAGGTTCTCCTCCAAATTGTTGATATATAAGTTAAAAAGAAACGGAGCTAAAATACAGCCCTGTCGGACTCCCCGATGCACTCCAAAATCCCTTGTTACCTTCAACTCTTGGGAGTAACGTACATTGGCCCTCGTGTCCTGGTGCAGATCTGCCAGCAAGTTAACTAGATTTTGCTCCACGCCCATGTGGCCCATGGCCTCCCAGAGCTTAGCCCGGTTAACACAGTTGAAGGCTGAAGAGAGGTCCATAAATGCCATGTGTATTGTGCCCTGACGTGCCAAGGTGTATTTTCCCAGGACCATATACAAATTGATACAAAAGGGGGTGGTAATGGACGTAGCATCTGAACCAATCAAACACTCACATCCAGTCAAAAGATCTGGGTTTAATCCACCACCGTTCTTTAGCCCACTCTGCCACCCCAGTTCAGACATGGCTATATGCAAATCAGTCTGACCCTGTGCCTCATGGGAACAGTCCAGCCCGAACTGCCAAGCCATGTCTTCCCTGGACCGGAAACAAGCTTCTGAGGACCGGTTTCTGGCATTCCAGCCATCTTCAGCCTGGCTTGCATTAATCCAGTGGCAAAGTGAGCACTGTGAGATCGTGGAGTGGCCTGGCCTAAAGCCGTATTGGATCGGGGAGATTATATTATGCTCTTCCGCCCAGGTTGTTAATCTGTTCAAGATTACCCCCCGCTACTTTGACCACGGAATCAATTAAAGATATTGGTCTGTAGCAGGACGTATTATTACGGTCCCCTTTCTTGAACACGGGAACTATTGTGGAGACCCCCCACGACCTAGGGCATCCAGATACACCGGCTACATTAAGCACAGCGGTAAGAACAGTCGCCCACAGTGATACACATGACTTAAAAGATCCGGGGGCAAGCCGGCGGGCCCTGAAGCTTTATTACTTGTTAGCCCTTGATTCCCTTTTCAACCTCGCTAATGGAAAAGCACAGAGGGTTATCTTCTAAAAGCACTGTTAGACCCGGCTTCCTGGGCACCAGGGCACTCAGGAGTAACTGCGCTCCAATCGCATCAACTGGAGTGTTCCCTCACTGATGTCCTGGGGCCTCAGTACTAAGGGACCCAAAACTGGATAACCAAGTACTCCTCTCCAGCACTTGACTCTCTCAGGGTAGCGAGACAGAGCAGTCCAAGGCTTACTCAAGGAGGTGAGGTGGGGTTAGACATTCAGAATACAGTGTAAACCGTACCACCAGCTGATAAACTCAATGTCCAGTCAGTGCTTTACTTTTTATAAAAGAAAAGTACTTTAATACACATAAGATAATTATTCTACACATAAAACTAGGATACAGTGAAAACCAGAAGTCTCTACAACCCTCTGGGGCAGAGTTCTGACCCCAAACAGTATTATAGCGCCTAGATGCCAAGCACTATAAAAACACAGGTAACATGAAAACACCCAGTAAGCATTGCATATTACAGATCATGTTACACAGGGCTGTTATAATTCACTAGAGCCTTGATACCAAACTTTGTATTGAAAGGATATAGTTTCAGCATATGATGTGAAGTCAAATGTTCGTGATCAGCCCCATAACCCCCCACCCAAAGCAACAGAAGTGCCCTCCCATTGTGAGTGAGGACACCGCCCTAGTGGTGTCAGGGATCTGATCAGAGGTGCCGGATGTCTTGGCAAATTTTACTGGAGTCCCACTAGTCACTGGCTAGCTGTAGGAGGGTAGTGGCTGGGCAGAGTGCCTGTTCACCCTGATACCCTCAGAGTTCACAAAAAGAAAGGTGGGGGCCTGCTTCACTGGCCTCTATTCCCAGTTACTGCTTGTACAGGCTCCCACAGCGCAAGGGAGGAGCCTAGAGGGTTTTGATCTCACCTTCAAAGACTAGAATCAAGCATCCTCCTCTCTGGCTCTCGTCATGTGCTGCAAGCTTCTTTCCACCAGCCTCTGTGATGTGCTGTAAGCTTCCTTTCCACACCTTGGGTGATGTGCCGCAAGCTTCCTTGGGCAGCTGTCTGTAATTTCCTTGGTCCAAAAGCGAATACTCCTCCAAGCTTCACAAAAACAGCTGGTCCTTCCTTCCAGACCGCAGTGAACAGAGTCTTATCTTCTGTCTTCACACCGCGGGGTCGCGACTGGTTACCGTCAGAGGGCTCTCATGTGGCCCCCTCCTCAGCCATAGACCAGTCTTGAACAACAGCTGACCACTCAGGCCAGACTTTTATCACCTCTGATTGATAGGCTCATCCAATCAGAGGGTCTGCTACTCTTTGCATTTAGAATACACCTCCAATCACAGGCCATTCACCGCGTGTTCAATGCATGGGTAAAGCATGTAGCAGGTCCTGTTCTGGTATTAGGCTGAGCAACCCTCTAGAGAGGAATTTTAATTAACTCCAGCCCAGGAGGCCCTGACCAGTGGGGGAGGATTCTCTCCACAAAGTTAGTGTAGCTAAACCCAGATAAGAGCAGAGTGTCTACCCCAGCCCACCAGGCCTTTCTAAGGAAATAGGGAGGGGCACGGGGGGAGCAGGGATGTCCAGCAGAACAGCTCGCATTCTTCACACTGGCTCAAATCACCATTCTTCCCCTGTACACCCACGGGCTCTCAAACACACATCAGTCAGACAAAGGCAACAGGCCCACAGGCATGGCAAACTGCACAGACTTGGTCAGGAGGGTGCCTAGGGACTCACCCCTCCTGACTATAGATTTATTGCTGCCACCACTGTCAGTCTACCACAGCCTTAATAGAGAGGGCAGTAGCCATTCTCTGAAAAATAGGGGTGCACTAGGCATGCCCCCTCGACCTCAGAGCCAAGCTCCAGGGTCTCAATCCATGTAAACAGGGAGACCCTCAGTGGACATGTATGATTGTCATGCTCACTGAGGTACGGATCTAGAAACTATACAGTAGCTTTTGAGTGACTTGCCTGGAGATTAGTATAAGGCAGGGGAAGCACTCTCTCCAGAGACATGCAGGAGACTTCCCGTCCCAACATATGCCCTCCCCAGATCAGAATGGCCGGTACTTACTTCCCAGTGGGAGAAGACCGATCATCTGATTGGATAAACCGGCGGGAAAGTCCATCTGCATTACGGTGCTGTAAGCCTGCTTTATGTTCCACTGTAAAATCTAGTCCCTGCAGAGATATGGACCACCTGAGCAACTTTGGATTCTCACCTTTCATTGCCATAAGCCACTTGAGGGGCTTGTGCTCTGTTTGAACCACAAACTTTGCACCAAACAAGTAAGGCCTGAATCTTCGAAGGGCCCACACTATGGCAAAGCATTCTTTTTCAACTGCAGACCAGTTCTGCTCCCTGGGGAGTAGTCGGCGGCTGATAAAGGCCACCGGATGCTCACTTCCCTTTTCATTGAGCTGGGCAAGAACTGCCCCAACTCCCTTGTCTGAAGCATTGTCTGCACAATGAAGGTCTGACTGTAATCAGGGGCCTTCAACACAGGTGCATTGCATAGTGCAGCCTTCAATCTATCAAATGCCTTCTGACACTCTTCAGTCCAGATCACCTTCCTGGGCTGCTTCTTAGCAGGCAGGGTGTCCCCTGTGTCTGTGTCAAGTGCACAGACAGGCGACAGCCCAGGGGTAAGTGAAAAGAGACGGGACAATCTCCCCAGCAGCTCTTTACACTCCACCTGCTGTTCAGGTGTCAGTTCAGAGGCAAGCTTAACTCCCTCAAGTGAAACATTCTTCTCATCACCTTGCAATAAGTCAGGGAGGGACTCACTCTCCTCTTCCAACTCTTCAGCCATTGCAAGTAAAAAAAAGTGTCATTCCTGGGAAGACACACCACCCTCTCTAAGGGTACCTCCACGACTGGTAGGGGAACCAAGGGTGCCTTCATCGGGCCACCAGACATGCTGCTGGCCTGACAGACCAGGCAGGTATGTCAAAACTTCTCCACCTCCTGACCAACTCCTGGCCAGTAAAACAGGGGTGCTAACCTGTCCTTTGTCTTTTTGATGCCCAAGTGACCAGCTAGGGGTACATCATGGGCTAGCTGCAGCAGGAAATTCCTGTGCAGCTGAGGAACCACCAACCTTTTGCTGGCTCCTGGCTCTGGGTCAGGAGGCTCACTGTAAATGAGTCCATCTTCCCAAGCCACCTTGTGCTTTCCGACTACTCCAGTGGAGACCTGCTCCTGAGCAGTCGTCCGCAGGCCAACAAGAGCAGGACACTCAACCTGTGCCTTACAAAACTCCTCACGGGACGGTCCTCCTGCCACAAGCAGCTCCTGCAGCTCTGGCAGGGACCCAGACTCCAACACCTTATCCGCCTCTGGATGCTCACCCTCCTCTCCAACTGGAGCAGGCGGTGCAGACACCAGGACAGGTGCCTTCTCAGAGTCTGCCCTTAGTTCTTGTTCTGGCCTGTTCCCCTCTAGTGTCTCTTCCACTAGAGTGGTCCCCACTTCACTAGGAAGCAGTTTTTAAGTCTGTGCCCTAGTGAGCACAGCTGATGAAATCCAGGCCATATAGGCCTCAGGGCCTGGTACTAACCCGGGTTCAACAAGATCATTCCCCAGAAAGCACCCAGCACCCTGCTTCTCTCGCACCCCGACATTGACCATGGCCTTCCTGCCATTCACCTCTACCTCCACTCTAGCAAGAGGGCACTCCATGTCATCACCACTAGCTACAAGTCCATACCCCTTGGAACAAGGAATGATCTCTTCAGGTTTGAGATATTTACGTTCAACCATGGTCCTGTGGGCACCAGTATCCCTCATGGCAGGAACCTTCCTTCCATTGATACTTGCCACACTCATATACCCCATTGAGTTAGGGTGAATATGCTTAAGGGCTTCTGGGTCAAGTTCCCAGATGTCCCTGGTGACTAAGTTAAACTCACTTGGGCCTCCCTTCATGTCTGCCCCCACTGAAAGCATACTTGCTATCACGGGTGCCACTGGCACCACGTCCTTCACTGGGCAGTCCGGCTTTAAGTGTCCCTCTCGGTGGCACTTATAGCATGTAATCACCGTTGGAGTGAAAGGACCCTTACCTCCTTTCTCTCCTGGTACTGACTAGAGACCCCGTTCCCCTTAGACTCTTGTCCTGACTGAGAGCCTTGGGAACCGTTCTGGCCCTTCCCCTCTGGCTTAGGGCCAGCCTGCTGGGAGTTCTTCTCCCCCTTGGGCTTGGAAAGGGGTTGCCCCTGCCCCCTGTTCACTCTGTTGGCAAGCCACTTATCTGCCATCACTGCAAGTTTCTCAGGATCCCTCTCAGGAAGGTCAGACAAACACTGTCTGAGTAAGACAGAGCACTCCTCCCGGAGACGCTCTGCAATCATCACCTGATTTAGGGACTGGTAATCATTTGCTTCCATCCCTCTCACCCACTCATTCCAGTCTCTCACTATGTCATGGACCCAATTCTCAAAAGGAACCCCCTCTGCCTTCTTGTTCTCATGGAACCTCTGCAAGTACTGGGCTGGATTCAACCCAAACCGCCTAATCAAAGCATCCTTCATGCACTCATATGTCAGACTGTCTTTCTCAGGCATCCTTTCAATCACCTCAGTCCCGTCCCGAGGGAGGCGACTCAGTAAAGTCGCTGCTTTGGACTGACCATTAAGACCTTGAGCCTTACATGCTAGATGAAAGGCACGCATCCAACTGTGAATATCAGTGCCAGGGGCATACATGTGTATCAATTCTTTTGGTACCTTGGTGGTATTTTCCTTTCCCTGGGACTTTGAAGTGGATGCACCATCCACAGAGCTAAGCCCTCTATCAGCTGCTAACTTGAGCTTCTCTTTCTCTAGGGCTATCCGCTCTTTCTCCAATTCCCTATCCTTCTCTTTCTCCTGTCTCTCCCTTTCTTTCTCCAGCATCTCCCTTTCCCTCTCCTTCTCTTTCTCCTGTCTCTCCCTTTCTTTCTCTTTCTCCTTCCAAGCCCACTCTTCCTGTCTGACCCTTCGCTGCTCCTCTTCTGCCTGGCGGGCCATCCTTAGCTTCTCCATTTCAAACTCCCTTGCTTTCTCCTCTGCTAAACCCTTAGCTTCCTGGAGTTTCAGCTGAAGTTTAAGGGTCTCTGATAGCATAAGGCAGGGGAAGCACTCTCTCCAGAGACGTGCAGGAGACTTCCCGTCCCAACAAACACCATTTTTAAATTATGCTTGTGGTAAATTACTATTAAAAATAGAGCTAAAATGAGAGACCCACTCTTCTTCTGGTATGTTAGTGCCTACAGCGGAGTTACCTGTTAATTCAAAAAGAGGTTTATTTATAATTTCCCAAAACTTGGCACTATTTCCAAGGATTTGGGTATCTAACAGGTTTTCCCAAATAAAGGCCTTCACTTCTGATTTATGTTTAACTAGGGCCTTATTATAGGAAATGCGTGAAGCCCTGATTCGTGCAAGGTCTCTGGGCCTGGCCTTTAGTGCCGCCTTTAAGTCACGACTTGCCTTAGAGCAAGAGTGATCAAACCATTTCGGGCCACTGCGAGCCGGCCCCGTAGAGTGCACGGTTAACATTGCCCCAACTTTAGATACAATACCGTCAAAAGCAGACAGGATCTCCTGGGGTGGAGGTGCCGAAGACACACAGAGAGACAACTCCGGGCCACACGTGTTATTAATTGATTCGTACAAGTGGCTCGAGTTTACCATTGCCCACTTTAAACATCGTTTACCGTCAGTACACTTTAAGACACCACCATCTAACCTCTTCTTACGCAGTTCAAATAACACGCCACTCAGTTGGATACAGACAGACTGGATTATGATCGCTGTGTTGGTTCTCCTAAATTTTAAAGTCCAAGATAGAAGTACCAAGGTCACCAGAAAAAAGTATATGGTCAATGTAGGATCCTCCTGGATTGCCTTTATAAGTGGGTACAGCATGAAGGGTGTGGTCAGCCACCACAGACATGGCCGTGGTTAGATTAAATTCATTCAGGAGGTCATTCAACAGGTTACCCCGCCGTGTGTGATCGAAATGAAAACCTCTCTGTCTGTGGCAACCCATTGAGCCAGTTACAGTATCCCCTGGGTTCCCACAGGGGTGTGCGTTGAAATCCCCTGCAATAAGTATATGGTGTAGGAGGTTCTCCAAATTATTCCTGAGGAAATTACCCAAGCCCACGAGTCTACACTCACCTTTGTAATTTACAGTGTTATAAAAGTTAATCAGGGTTAGTGAGTCTTTCCCTTTCTTGACCAACAGCACATGAATATCAGTATTGCAGAAGGAGTACCTTTTGACTGTGCATGTTAGTGCTAGATTGATAAACACAGCCAATCCCCCTTTGGCTCTACCGCTACGTGATGGCTCTGCGGATACAAAGAAGCTTTTATACCCTTCTAAGAATACATTATTCCCAACCAACCATGTCTCTTGAAAACATACCACTGCAAAATATCTTATAAAGGCTACCCAGGTCGGGTCACTAATTATGCCTGCTAACCCAGCGATGTCCCAAGAGATTACATTGAATCTAGAGGTCATCAATTCAGTGGGGGCCTCCACACATGCAGCTAAGGCTTTTTCTGGGGGAGCCACAAGACTGGCTTCAATGCTATCCCCTACGACAGTATTTGATTCAGTGTCATCTCTCTGGGTAATTTTTGGCACTTGAGTAGGTTCGCAGGTTGTTACGGGGTAAACTTTATCTGGGCCACTATGATTCAGGGGAACGTTATCTACCACTAGTTGCCCTTAATAAGACTCAGCCACGTCAGTTACCCTAGCTATATCCACTATAGATGAGTTTGATATATCCCGTGCAGCAGTTAAAGAAACCGGAGCTACCTTCATCTGTTCCTTGTTTGCTATCCCACTTCGTAATTCAGAGGGATTATAACTAACAGGGAGTGGGGTCTTTACACAAAGTCAATCCACTCCCTCGAGGTCTCCCTGAGAGTGGAAGGCGTTAAATCGATTGAAAATAGGCACCCTATATTGATTATCATAGTAATCGTAGTACCTATTTTCATGGATATAATTTGAGTGCGGATTACCATGGATCATGTGTTGGTTAACATAATGATCGTAAAACCTGTTTCCCTTTGTGTAATATTGGGACGTATTTCTTTGGGTCATGGGGGTTGGTGGGTAAAAGTAACTGAGTTCGACAGTTTGAATCCTGCTTTCTAAGTTGCCTTCCCTCCAACCGCTGATATAGTTTGCCACACGCCTGTCTTTAAAATTTATAATGATGCAATCGCCTTCTAAGACCTTGTTTTTCTGACCCACCCAGTCTACCCTTCTGACGTGAAGTATTTGGCCGTTTAGGTATGAGGGAATTGGCCTATGTCTGGTTAACCAATGGCTAACTTTATTTTTAAGTTCACTATGATTTTCCGATTTCCCCTCTCCTACTGTTGATACACCTATCATGACCACGGTAAAAGGGTGGGATTCAGGGGGCAAATCAATGCGCACATTCTTGTTAATAGGTTTTGGTCTTTTAGGTTGCTCTGGCTGGCTATTGCTAACAGTATTGGTCATGCCCTCTGCCGCCCACTCACTCCCGTCCTTCCCATTTGCGTTTTCTGCTGCTGCATCCCTAGGCTGTGCATCAAGAAGGGGCAACACGTCCCTACTCTCGCCTCGCTTGTTTTGAGACTCCTTGTGACTTTTATCTGGAGGTGTCGGGGGCTTGGCTGACTTACATGTACCCGATACAGCTTCTTGGATGTTTTTATTATTTAGCGAGTTTGATGATTTATCATTGGGTTTATGCTGAGACTGTGGTTTGTGGGATTTAATAAATTTTGTCAAGATTTCATTATTTTGCTGTTGTGCTACTTCTAGTTTCTCCAGCTTCTCCCCTATCGTTTTTACCCTTTCATGAACGGGGGGCATGAGAGACCTCATTGGGTGTTCCATTTTTTCCATGAGGGTTAACATAAGCCTGGTTTGCTAATTCGATAGTGTCTTGCCCTGTGACTCCCTGGATGTCTGTTGTCTAGTTTTGGGTTATTGATGTGATAGGTTGTGGCGCCCTATGGATGATCCTCTGTGTATGGCTCGTGCTTCTCCTCTGCCCGTGTCTAGATTTGTGCCATACAACCTTAGGTTTTGCCCTGAATTTACTGGCAGCCATCATGATTCTTCTAGATGACAAATTGCCTGTGTACCCTTTCCCTCTCGAGCACTCATTTAGGGGGCTCCCTTTATCAGGTGATGTACAAACTTCATTAGGGATGTAAACATCAATCCCTTCTTCTCCATCCAACTCATTGATGAGATTGGGGGGTTCTACATTTATCTGCATGCTAGGGGTCAGTGACAACCTGCTTTCCCTGTTGTCAAAGTCAAGTGGTAGGGTTTGGTCTAGTGAAATTATCTGATTGCTATCTATGTTTGGGAAATGATTGCATGAGGATAGAATCCTGTGAGTACACAGTAGTATTAGAGGTGTTAACATTCGTAATGATTTGGGTTGACTGGTTAGATAGACACATACTTGGGGGTAAGGAAAGGCGCCTCTCCGTACTCTCAATCGCATTGACCACAACACCAATAGTATTTTGAAGCATTCTATCAGGAGAGAGCCGTTCCCCTCACGGCGATACCGGGACAGCACAGGACTCGTGTGCCGCAACAGCTGTTCCCCTCAAGGCAAGAAAATAGTTTGTGGCGTCCTCTGTCCGTACTTTTGATGGATGCTCCCACTGAGCGCTCGGCGCTCCTCGTATTTCAAGCGCCTCCGGGCGCTGCAGTAGCGTCACTCGTGCGCCGTGGCCGCCGGGGCACCTGGGGATTGTGGTCCCTGCCCTGGCTGCGGCGCTGCCAACAGGAGAGAGCTGTTCCCCTCACGGCGCTACAGGACAGCACAGGACTCGTGTGCAACAACAGCTGTTCCCCTCACAGCAAAAAATAGTTTGTGGCGTCCTCTGTCCGTACTTTTGATGGATGCTCCCATTAGTCAATCATCATACATTTTATAACATCCTTATAACTTATGTAGCACATGCAGTTATGTGCAAAGCAATCCATTTTTTTCTTCGCTTTAGCATCCCCTGCTTAGATACTTTGATCAGCGCTCAGCGTAAGAGTGACTTTAAGTTGGCTACCCCACTGACAAATCACTTTTCACACTGGGAGAGCCTGACCTCAATATGGCTGCTGTCCTGTGAAAACAAGAACAATATTGACAATCTCGTGAGACTTTGGAAGTCCATCTGAGATGAGGTTGTCCGATGCCCAGAAGCCACAGCTGCAAAAGCACACCTTTCAGGAGGATGGAAAGGAGCCACTACTGGGGCCTCATTTATCAAAAGTGACGCATCGCTGCGTGAAAACAGCGATGCGTCACTTTTCACTGCGCACTCCTTGCGACATTCCTGATGCGTCATATTTAATGTATGACGCATCATGTCGCAAGGAGTTACAGATACGTCAGTATTTCTGACGTATCTGTAAGCGCAAAAGTGACGCATTGCTGGAGTGTGTCACAAAAGTGACGCAACTCCAGCAATGCATCCTTTCACATGGGGAAAGCCCCATGTGAAAGGGCTTGCATCAGTCTTACGCCTGCTGTGAGGCAGGCGCAAGATTTTGACGCAACAGCGTCCTAAAAGTGACACAGTGAAATCTCATAGATTTCACTGCGTCACTATTACGAGGCTTTTTGCGAGGGAACGCCCCCTCTGCATATATTATACCTGACGCAGGTATAATGTGGCGCAGGGGTTTAAAAAGTGACGCATCTACCTAGATGCGTCACTTTTTAAATATGGCGCAACAAGGCGCATTTGTTACACCGCTGGTGCGTCACAAAAAGTGACGCACCGGCGGCGCAAAACTGACGCAAGGCCTTCATAAATAAGGCCCCTGGGGCCTCATTTATCAAAAGTGACGCATCGCTGCGTGAAAACAGCGATACGTCACTTTTCACTGCGCACTCCTTGCGACATTCCTGATGCGTCATATTTAATGTATGACGCATCATGTCGCAAGGAGTTACAGATACGTCAGTATTTCTGACGTATCTGTAAGCGCAAAAGTGACGCATTGCTGGAGTGTGTCACAAAAGTGACGCAACTCCAGCAATGCGTCCTTTCACATGGGGAAAGCCCCATGTGAAAGGGCTTGCATCAGTCTTACGCCTGCTGTGAGGCAGGCGCAAGATTTTGACGCAACAGCGTCCTAAAAGTGACGCAGTGAAATCTCATAGATTTCACTGCGTCACTATTACGAGGCTTTTTGCGAGGGATCGCCCCCTCTGCATACATTATACCTGACGCAGGTATAATGTGGCGCAGGGGTTTAAAATGTGACGCATCTACCTAGATGCGTCACTTTTTAAATATGGCGCAACAAGGCGCATTTGTTACACCGCTGGTGCGTCACAAAAAGTGACACACCGGCGGCGCAAAACTGACGCAAGGCCTTCATAAATAAGGCCC
>NW_028246107.1:0-57000 GCF_964263255.1 Lissotriton vulgaris | reverse complement strand
AGACCGCGCTGCGATAGGCCAGCTAGCGAAGTCGCGCTAGGATTGGTGGATTGTCATCAGGAAGTAAACAAAGTATTCAAGCTGGAAATCTTGCGCATAATTATGAAGTGTTTTAAATGGTTAAGAGCGCTGTTTAAAAGAGAGCGCAGGGGATCGTACGAGGGGGAAGAAGCCCCGCCGGAGGGTACGCCAGCTCATTACATGGGGGTAAATGTTGGGCTGCACACGATTCTGTGGATTTCAGAGTGGAGTAAGATGACAGATGGAAATGAGGAACTCACGTTCCCGAAGTACGGGACGTATAGATTAGAGGTGCTACACAGACTAAAAGCAGTTATGACCGCTACGAGACCCTTGCCTAGACCAACACAGTTTGAAGCCCTTAATGCATGGATTAGGGCAGCGCATGAAAAGAACATGAACAGACGACAGGAAAGAGTGAAACGCTCGGTAAGAGCAGTACAGGATGCTAAGTGGGATGAGGATGCTAAAAGATGGAGGGCGCATAACATGGAAGTAAACAAATTGTATCCAGTGTTAGAGATGCCCGGAAATAAAAGCCCCCTAGAGGAGGATGACGAGAGCGAGACGGAGGACAGCCTGATAAACAGATTATTGACAGACAGGCCGCCTCCGTATAACAGAGCAGAAGGAGATGCCGAGAAAGGGGGGGGCAATGCAGGAGAGCATGGGCCGCTTCCCAGTTCCGATTGGGATCCCGCTGCAAAGAAAGAACTGTCCCAGCCTAGCCAAGTGCAACAGGTGGTCGGGAGGTTTGTGGTGCAAAGAGCGCCAGAAACGGCGTGTGCCACATCCTACGCATTACCTGATGCACTACAGGTACCTGTTACCATAGGTCCTATAGTGTCGGTATATGACCCAGACAGGGCTAGAGGGGAAGAGCGGGTACGAAGGGACAGAGAAAGAGCAGAGATGGCAAGAAGGAAGGATACGATCAATTCCCCAAGTCAGTTGCCGATACCAAGAGATTGGAGCACCCCAGCACACACAACAGGCGATCTGGGGGATATTAGATGGCCAGAGGATATGAGGGGACCAGGACGGAAATCTTTTCAGGAGTTCAACGAGTACATGAAGAAATGGGATGAGGCAGTTGAGGCTCAAAAGAACATTATAGCGGCAGAAGCTGAAAGGGAAAGTCAGGACAGCAGAGCCCGGACTCACTGCGGGGCTGAAGAGAGCAGTCCGGAGTGGGACGGAAGGGAGAAAGACAGTAGGGGATTCACCCATTGGGCCCGGAGTGGAGGTAGATCAAAGCTGGAAAATGGGGGCCCAGAGAACGGGGGGGTGTCTCCCCCGATACATAATGAAGAAGACAGGAGGGCTCGGGAGTACAGGGATAGCTTTAAGTGTATCCACTGTGAGCCCAGCAGGAGGGAACAGAGTGGGAGTTGCGAGAGGCCGTACCATAGTCCTTGCGACGACGGACATGAGCGCAGCCCAGGGAATATGGGAAACCAGGAGGGATCGTATCAGATACTGAGTGATACGAGGCCAAGGGAGAATGGAGACCGAAAGGAGAGTAGTAGAGAAACTTACTGTGAGAAGAGAGGAGAGAATGGGCAAGGTGAGAAGGGGGGTAACAGGCCCGTGTTCCATCACCTTCCAAGGTCGGATGGCCGAGCCTGGGATCTGGAGAGATGGGAACAAGAGAGAGCACTCCCCAACTCTCCAGAACCCAAACGTAGGGCCCGGAGTTGGGATGGGAGAGACACCTGTCAACCTCCCTCGAAGGAATTATTGCGAGCAGAAATAAAAGCCAAAAGACTCGATGTCTCCAGCTTAAAGTCAGATCTGGATGACATGGTAGATGGTACCCTGCCCCTAGAAAGAATAGACATGTATGAGCAGGATGAAATTCTGTTCATAGCAAAGGACGTAACTCGAAAGGCGAGAGCAACCCATGAGAAATTAGTGGAACTAGCAGGCAAGTATATGGTAGACCTGTCAAGAACCAAAGCCTTACAAGGCAACCACAGGCTACATTACACAGACCGAGACCTAGATGAGAGGCGAACCATCGGATTGAAAACACACATAAAGGAACTGATCACTGGAATAAGGACATGGAGGGCCCTAGATAAGTGGGAAGAGAGGTGGTCCAAGAGAGGGACCGTTAGGAGAAGTACACTTATGATGACCCCAGGAGGACAGCAGGGAGTAGAGACATACCCTTTGAGGGAAGTCGCAAATGGGACCTACGTCCACGTCCCTTGGAGTAGGGGGGATTTAGCTGCTTTTACCACCTCTTTCCCCAAACTGCGGGAAAACCCTGTGGAGTGGTATAAGCAAGTTGAGAGGTTCGTAAAAATCTCAAAGGTCCTATGGATAGATTTGAACACACTGTTTGACATAGTGGTGCCAGGAGATTTGTGGACCGCATGCAAGGTTAGCGCTGAGTGGCCCATCATAGAGCCAGAGAGAGACGCTAGGACTAATGGGCCGGCTGAGAGTGTGATGGCAAAATTCGAAAGAGTAATGACGTGGCTGAAAGAGAAAGTGCCAATGCAAGACATAGATTGGGTAAAAATTGACCGAACGAGACAGGAACCCAAAGAGACAGTACACGAATACTATGAGAGATTGCTGAAGGCGTTTAAACAGTATAGCGGTCTGGATGTCATGGATCCGAGGGACATAGGGCAGTTTGTGTCCAAGTTTGTCCTAGGCCTGAGACCGGATATTAGTTTAATGATCCAGCAGCACTTGATTTGTTGGCAAAACAAACCCCTAGATGAAATACTGAGGTATGCCAGGTACTGCTGTGATGAGATAGATTCTAAGGCTAAGAAACTAAAGGAGAAACTGATGGTGGTACAGATGCAGGCAGCAGGAAAGGGAGGACAGCAGCAACAGCAACCAGGAACCGGTACTGGAGGAAGGAAACAATACAGCCAGAACAAGGGCAATGAGGAGAACTCCACCTTTAGACCTAGGATAGATGTAGCTACCTTAAAGAAAACGACTAGGTGCCACCAGTGTAACGAGCTGGGGCATTGGAAACGCGAGTGTCCCTATAATATTGAGATAGGAGACCAAGAGGTGGAAGAGGAAGAGACTCAGGGTGCGCCTACAAGAGGGATAACGCAATTCCAGGGAAAGGTGCTCAAAGGGGGGCCTCCTCCCCGAGCCCAGTTCCCGCAGGCACCCAGAGTAGGGACTATGGGTAAGACATATAGACAGATGCCCCTGTTTGTAGGAGGAGAGGAATGCTATTATGTGGACCCACTAACGGGACAGAGAGTGGAAAGAGATGACTGCATCCTCGGGGCAGCCCTGGAAGTAGACCAAAGGGGACCCTATGTTGAGGCCGAAGTGGCAGGGTTCCCCACGACATTTCTAGTGGACACAGGAGCCACTCGATCCACGATCAGATCAGCCGCAGTCCCAGGCCTGCCCATGTCGGGGGAGACCATACAAGTGGTGGGGGTCGCTAACAAGAGAATGACCAGTCCCTTGACTGAGCCCGTGCAGGTGAAAATAGGGAAGTACAGTGAGGAGCACCAGTTTGTGGTTTGCGATTCTAGTCCTGTATGTCTGCTAGGAAGAGACCTTTTGTGCAAATTGAACTGCACTATATACTGTACTCCGCAAGGAGTGGAGGTACTGACAAATGATGATGATGCAGACTTTAAAGTCGCGAATTCCAGAATATGTGTGGAGCTGTATCCCACTCTGACAGTAGACGAGCTCCCCTGGGACTTGAGGGAGACAGTCGCTCCAGAAGTGTGGGATTTCACTGGGGAAGAGATTGGGTTGGTGAAAGGAGTAGACCCAGTGAAAATTGTAGTGAAACCTCATGCTGAGTTCCCAAGAACACCTCAGTATAAATTGACACCAGAAACGATCGCAGGTATACAACCCGTGATTGAGTCCATGATTAAGCAGGGAATACTGAAGGAAATCGTGGGTAGTCCATGTAACTCCCCGATTATGGGTCTGCAGAAACCTAATGGGAAATTTCGGATAGTGCAGGACCTTAGAAAGATTAATAACATAGTCGTTTCATGTTGTCCAGTGGTACCGAATCCATCAGTGATACTGTTTCAGATACCGTTCCAAGCAGAATGGTTCACTGTGATTGATCTTTGCCAGGCTTTCTTTTCGATCCCTTTGGACGAAGAAAGCCATTTTCTTTTCGCATTTAAGCTGGAAGGTCGCGTCCTAACATGGTGTCGTATTCCTCAGGGGTATACAGAGAGCCCATCGATCTTCAACCAGCTCCTGAAGAAAAATCTTGAAAGTCTAGTACTGCCCCAGAGGTCAGTTCTGGTCCAGTACATAGACGACCTCCTTGTGGCGTCAGAGACAGAGGAAGCTTGCAGGGTGGACTCTATTGCTTTGTTAAACCATCTAGCCGAAAATGGGCATAAGGTGTCCCCGGGGAAATTGCAGTACTGCCTGACAGAGGTGCAGTACTTGGGACACAGAATTGAGAAAGGGAAACGGAAGGTGTCACCAGACCGGATAGAGGCCATCATGAAGATGAATGCGCCTAAAACACAGAGAGAAGTCAGAATGTTCCTAGGAATGGTGGGATATTGCCGACAGTGGATTGCAAACTTTTCACTGAAAGCAAAGCCCTTGCAAAAACTGACGCACAAGGAAGTGAGTGATCCGGTACCATGGGACAAAGACTGTTTGATGGCGTTCCTGCAGCTGAGAGAGGACTTGTGTCGTGCTCCGGCTCTGGGAATGCCAGATTACGATAAACCATTCTTGCTCTACTGCTGCGAGAGAGAGGGATGCGCGCTGTCTGTGTTAGTCCAAATCCATGGGAATGCCCGTAGACCAGTCGCTTACTTCTCGGCTACTTTAGACCCAGTAGCCGCAGCGTTGCCCGGATGTCTCAAATCCGTTGCTGCAACAGGTGTCAGCATTGAGAGATGTGAAAATATAGTGATGGGGCACCCGTTAGAGGTACATGTGCCCCATTCAGTGGAATTGTTGATGACCAGGACTAAAACTCAGCATCTGACGAATAGCAGGCTCACGCGCTATGAACAAGTCATTCTGGCTGCAGAGAATGTGACCCTCAGGAGATGCTCTGTTTTAAATCCTGCTACCTTAATGCCACTTCCAAATGATATCGAAGATGATGAAGAATGTACAGACCATGACTGCCTCGATGTGACTGAACTATGCACCAAACCAAGACCCGACATCGTAGATGAGCCACTGACCGACCCAGATGAAATTTTCTTTGTCGATGGCTCATGTGTAAGAGACGAAGTTGGGCAGTTAAGAGCAGCTTATGCTGTTTGCACAATTACTGGAGTAGTGGAAGCTGGATGCCTGGAAGGAGTACACTCCGCTCAGGTGGCCGAGATTATTGCCCTGACGCGTGCTTGCCTGGCAAGCAATCAAATCCGAGTCACCATATACACTGACAGTCAATATGGTTACGGGGTAGTTCATGATTACGGGCAGTTGTGGTCTCAAAGAGGTTTCATGACTTCTTCAGGCTCTCCCATTCGCAATGGAGAGTTTGTGCGCCTGTTGTTAGAAGCATTGCAATGTCCAGCAGGTATTGCTGTTGTAAAGTGTACCGCGCATACCAGAAACATGGACTTCGTGTCACAAGGCAATAGATGTGCCGACGAAGTCGCACGGTATTGCGCGGAGACAGGATACTCTTTCACAGAGGTGGAAGTGGGTGGAATAAGTGTAAGGACTGAATTAGCGATGATATTGGAAACTGTTGATACTTGGGACGAACTGAAGGAAATGCAAGAAAATGCTCCTGACTGTGAAAAAGAAACATGGCAAAAAGCAGGATGTGTGGTGGGGGAGGCCCATTTCTGGGTTTCAGCAGATGGCAGAGCAGTGTTGCCCAATGAGATGGTGAGCCCAATGGCCCGACAAATACATGGTCCTGTCCACTTAGGAAGAGATGCTATGCTGAGAGTGTTTAGACAGACCTGGTTTAACCCCAAGTTCAGAGTAGCAGCTGAAGCAGTGTGCCAGCGTTGTGTGACGTGCCAGCAGTTGAATGTAGGGAAGAAGACACCAGTTGCACTGAGCCACATAGGGAGGTCAGGAGGTCCATTCAACCGAATACAGATAGATTTCATCGAAATGCCAAGGTGCAGCCGCCTCCGTTATATCCTGGTGGTTGTTTGCGTTTTCTCTAGATGGGTTGAGGCATATCCTACACGCAGGTGCGACACCCTCACAGTAGCTAAGATATTGCTCAGGGAGCTTATCCCGCGCTTCGGGGTGCCGGCCTCTTTGGAATCGGATAGGGGAACGCATTTCAACAGCTCGCTTGTGAAAATGATTTGCGCAGCTTTAAATATTGATCAAAAACTACATTGCAGCTACCGACCGGAAGCTTCAGGAATTGTGGAACAGATTAATGGCACCATCAAGGCCAGAATTGCAAAGGTGTGTTCATCAACATCCTTGAGTTGGCCTGATGCGTTGCCATTGGTCCTTATGAGCCTCCGTAGTACCCCGGATAGGAGAACTGGTTTGTCTCCTCATGAGGTACTGATGGGAAGAGCAATGAGGTTACCTTCTGTCCCAACTGCTGCATTGATTAGCATCACAGATGATATGATCCTGGACTATTGTAAGGGACTGTCTGACGCCATTCATTCTGTGTCCCTTCAGGTGCAGGCTGCCGAGGTACCATCGTGCCAGGACCCTTGTCATGACTTGCTTCCTGGGGATTGGGTCCTGGTGAAGAAGCACGTAAGAAGCAGCTGCTTGGATGTTCGTTGGCGTGGGCCCTTCCAGATCATCCTGACCACAAACACAGCCGTGAAAGTGGGAGGCCTGCCCAATTGGATCCACGCGTCGCATACGCGGAGAGTTCCAGCACCTCTGATAGAAACAGCTCCTCTCTCGGATAGACGTCCAGAGGCGGACCGAGAAGCCATAGAGGGGGCTAGCCAAGCTGTAGAGGTGCCAGAGGAAGCAGGGAACGAGTCTGACCAAGCTGAGGACGGTCAGTACAACAGCGAAACAGACAACGCTACTGAAGGAGAAAGTAGCTGGGAGTACGAGTCAGACACTGACAGGTCTGACAGGGAGCGTGAACCAACGAGGAGAAGAAGGAGTAGAAGGGTACGCGGAGAAGCTGATTGGCCGCAGAGAAGGAGCTCTAGCCTAAGGTCAACTCTGGAGAGAACCCTTCCTCCGATATCAGAAGACTCAGACCCAGAAGACGGTGCTCAGGGCGCTGAAGCACCAGAGTTGAGGAGGTCAAGAAGAGTGCGTGTGCCTAACAGAAGATACTCCACCCCCGAGTGGACATATCTGGTGACAGATGGCTTCGAAACCGGTGACGGGGAGGATCAGAGCGGTGGTGGTGTCCAGTTCTGAGCCCATCGTGACAGTGGAGATAAGATTGTTAGTGCCCGGTGTCGAACAAGAAGGGTCTCTGACATTCATGCTCCCCCGTCCTCCCCGCCTCAGCAAGATAAAGGACATGTTTCTCACAGAATTGCAATTCCCTGATTTTGGTTCAAAGATATCAGCCGCAGAAGAGCACAACCTTCGTCTGGAAATATTGAACTTTGCTGTCGAAGCTGCAGGCGAGCGCCTGATAGTGGATGCTTAAAAGACTTTGTAAATAAGCGTGAAGAAAAGAAGATTACCTAGCGCCTAGGAAGCAGAGATTCTTAGGGACTCTCCCTGAGATGATGGAGAAGGGCTAGGGTTGTCTGTATTTGAACTAAAAAGGACTTTGGCGGAAAGGGTTGTCAGCTTCCAGTTGCGTGGTTCTCAGGACAAAAGGAGTAAAAGAGACAGTAAAGGAACGAAGAAAAGGAGGGAACTTTGTGCTGAGTTAAGAGAGAACCACACTATCTGACGAAATGGAGGCCGGTACTCAGAACCGCAGAGCGAAATGTATAATAGGTACACTAATAGTAGGAGTGATAATACTAATAGCTTTAGTGGTAACGGTCTCTTATGTAAAGGGACGTGAGGAGGAGGCAAAGGTAACTGATGTGGCATCTGCAGAAGCGCTTACACCCACCATTGCTGGTGAGAAAGGGGAAAACACACACAAGAAAGCGTTATTGGCTGCAGAAGCCCGCAGGTTACATGTAGATGAGTCCCAAGGTGACTTTAGGTCAAATGCTTATGCAAAATTACTGTATGAATATGTAGATGCCATGGAGGTCAAGGACTGCTATGTCTGCATGCAGTTGCCGGCATCTGTGGATGAAGGCATTCGTTATCATCACCTCCCGCTGACTTATGGCATTACATGTAGCTTATTGCTTAGTATATTTTATGGGAGAGATAGTTTTGAATACTATTTCTCCAATTATGACTCAGTGTTACCAGAAGTCCCAAATTATAAGCAAATGAACAAATGGGACTACTGGAAGAGTGAAGACAGATTGGCCAAGTTCTTCATTCCTTGGATTACATTAGACACTTCACATGCCCGCAGAAATAACCTGACATGTAAGGTGTCAGAGGTCGAGAAGAAGTTCATAGGGCAGGTGGATGATCGGAATAGGAGACAAAAGATTTTGAAGAAATCAGGACAATGGAAAACGGATTGGACCGAAGAAGAAAAGGCACACAAGAGAAAGGGTAGTAGTGGTCCAATAGCTTTAGATAGAACAAAGAGAGGAAAGTTATGTCTCCATAGAGCCAAAACGTATTATGAAAATGTATACGTGGGAGAGGTTAGCTGTGAACATGCTTTCAATTTGGAGTATTACACCAAAGACTTCCTGAAAGGAATGCAAGTGATTCCTAACGTATATTTTGTATGTGGGAGAAATGCCTACGTGAAGCTACCTGATAATTGGTATGGCTCATGTTACTTGGCAATTATCTTCCCTAAAATATATCATGCCCAAGACTTAGAGATAATTGAGGGCAAGACATCATCGAGAGGAAGGAGAGATGTGAGTGCAGAAATGGTTGGAGATGTCTTTGGAGCTGTGTTCCCACTTCTGGGATTAGCTCTTAATGATGTTAAAATTAGACGGCTAGCAACAGTCGTAGACAGGTTGTCTGCCAGTACTGCTCAGTCCTTAATGCTGGTAGAAGGAGAGATGCAATCGATAAGGGCTATGGTTCTTCAGAACCGTCTTGCCTTAGACGTCCTATTAGCAAAAGAGGGCGGAGTCTGTAAGGCTTTGAAGGTCCAAGAATGTTGCACCTACATTCCAGACAATTCGAAGCCCCTTGATAAAGTTATTAGGAACATAACTGATATTCACAAGGAGATCGAAGACTTGAGCAGAGAAAATGTCTGGGAAAAGGTGGGCCAGGGGATAAGTGACGCAGGAGGTTGGCTCACCACCTTAGGCAAAAGCTTTGTGTGGAAAATACTGAAACCTATCATCATAATATTGATCTGTGGGATTGTGTTGTGGGGATTGGTGAGGGTATTCAAATGGTACAGATCAAGAAGGTCAGAGAGAGCTCGAAGTAAACAGCTGCAGAGATTGGCTGCCATACAAGATAGTCAGTACCGAAGTCTGAGGGCTTTGCAAACACAGAAACGGGTTATGCTAGCAATCACTGCAGTTTAAATGTTAATGATGACCCCGAGAGGTCATCAAAGGGGGGAACTGAGAGAGCGCAAACTAACCAAAATGAAGAAATGCATCACACTTATACGTAGTAAGCACAAACCATGAAGAGAAATGCCATGAGTGCTGATAGTAACTACATCTATATTCTGAAATTATGTGGTTAACTTAGAGAATGCATATAGAAGTGGAACTAATGAAGACATGAGTGCAATGTATAACTTTATTAGATGTGATTAATCATGGTCCATGTTAAATGTAGCTGCTAATAGGAAGATGGCGTGCTGTGAGCACGGAAAGAGACAGGCCTCATGCATGGCCATGACAGAAGGAATCAGACTGGTATACCTTTCATTTCTTGGACCGCACTCATGTTATGATTACATTATATTATTCAGAAGGACTATATTATATAGATGTGAGTTCTTTTATTAATTCGCAAAATGTGATACTATGTGATTTTATTCAACGTGAATATTCTTGAATCTATGTTGTGCAGTTGTCAAATGCAAGATGACATACGGAAACGTAGAACGTGGTAGGCCTCAGGGCCTGAGCAAGGCGGGAGGGGGAAGGCGACTGAAATATACAATGTGGATTGCACTAATGTTTAGAATTAATGAGTGGGTTTTTGATTTACAGATGTGTTTACTTAATCAGTAGAATAAGAGTATTAACATGCTAACAATTAAAGAAGAAATCGAATATTATAAAACTGTTGTAGGGCTGGAAAGCTTTAAATGTTGATTTACACGTATTAGTCTGGAAAGGGGAATGTTGTGACGCAGGTGGAAAACCATAAGATTTGGGACTTGGCTCCAAATGTCTGTCTGGAAGAGAAAAGGGGGTATTCAATTATTAAAAATGAATAGAAGCCTGTTCTTGAAATGGACCAGACATGTAGGAGGGTTCCGGAATGTTTAAGGGGTATCAGCGGGCCGGAGAAGCGTCTGGAAAGCAAGGTCGACTCTAACCGCAAGGCCTCATCATGGAAACAGCCAGAAGCTACACCACGTGAGGGGCGTCTCACGAGGGGCGTCCTAAATGTTGTTGTGATTTTGTATTAGGGACAGCACCCCTGGGTGGAGTTAGAGCAGATGCCTGAGGACCCTTAAGAGAGCGGATGGGTAGGCAGAGAGGGGTCATGACTGGAGAACTATAGGTTTTCATCAAGAGTTCGAGAGTGGGTGGCTTCCTATGGGAGTCATTCACTGCTGACACCTTTGATAGGTAGAGACCTGGTTAAGTAGGGATACCATCTAGTGCAGGGTAGGGAAAGCCTAACCTGTAATTTCTTTCCGCCTGTAATGAGCGATAGATTTCAATACGTGTCTATGCTAACGGCACTATTGTTTTTAGAACTGGTATTGATAGTTTCCGTTGTTCGTCTGAGGGCTTTCAGAGAACACGTGTATGTAGTTGGGCCCGTGTATTTGGTGAATCTCATCTTGAGATGCTTGTACTTACAACTTATAATAAACCTTTGAAAGCTAGAAGTTGTTTGTGATCCTTTGAAGCAGAGTCCTTTAATGGGGGAACTAATTTGGTAAAGATGCACTTTATTTCTCAATGACAGGCAATAAAGATTCAGTCGACCAGAGCGGGGTTTTAGATCGATAGTGATAAGGTATTGATCGAAATCTCAGCCCTATCAGCCTTGATAAGGTTGTGGGCTCCCTGCGTGGCGAATTGTGGATGAAGTTAATTGTTGAAGCCTGGCCTGCTTGCCCCCGGGGCACAACTGGATTTTCTGAGTGTGGTGAGTAAGGGAAGCATAAGGAAGAAATTCTGGTTTTGCGGGCTGTTGTTGCTTTCAAGAAGTAAGTGAAAAATGGAAAAACAGACTGTGCAGCTGAAGCTGACTTTATTTTTTGTGTACATGGGAAAATATATATAAATTAAGAAGAAGGTTTTCAGCGCAAGAATACTGAATGTTATGGACTTACAACGCGCTGCTCACGTTCCTTTCTAATGCATTACTGTTTCCCCTGCCCAGTTTGCAAAAGAATACGACCTGCGCTTTAAAAAGAAGCACGTGGGCAATTCAAAATGCAAAGACTTCCTCCCGTGATCAAGGCTCTACGGAGCAGAAACGTTGGGACTGTGAGCTTCCTGCCTCTGTTCATTTTCATGAATAAATGGATTTGAAAGCAACTCTGTCAGAGTCGGTGCACCTTTTTCCTATGTGAAGGAGGGATTTTTTGAATATATATATATATATATATATATATATATATATATATATATATATAGAGAGAGAGAGAGATATAGTTTCATTTTTCACACCATCTCAGAGAACGGTTACTGTCTGAGAAATTGTGAAGCAAGCACTGATTTACCTGGGTGCTTTACCCTCACTTGTTTCAGATACAGGCAAAATAGGCACTGTTACAAATAACTGGGCTTCTCCTCTCCTTGTGTTTATTGCATAGTAAAATAGGAAAGCTGAGGGTATACCCTTACCATATACTTCTCGCTACTCTTTGGTGTATAAAGAATATTACAAGACACTACATGACAGAACGCCCTCCTTCACTGATTTACACGTTGATGTCTTAAATCATTCATCTGCCTGAAAAACAAGGACTTCGAGATTCTAACATTGACTGGATACAAAGGCATTTGATATGCTACTGCACACTGGTATCTTTCACTCATTGCTACTACGTACATTATACACCATAGTGGGCTCCACCAGCCATTGGATGCCCACTCCAGCGCTAAAGGCCTGAGCTGAAGGCGAAGGCCTTTAACAAGAGAGTGGGTCTTTAATGGCCAATAGCGCTGCTATGAAGGGTTCTAAGGCTATTAGAACATTCCGCCCCTAGATGGCAGAATGTTCTAACAAATTAAATAAAGGCCCAGTGACCCAAGGGGATTTAAATCTCCTCAGGCTCCTTGAGGCCTTTGTTCACAGCAACAGCTGTCAACAAACATTGGAATGTTGGAGCTCCAGGCTCCTACCAGCCATTAGAAGCCCGGAGCACTCTATTGTCTTCAATGGGGCGCTCAACATTCCAATGTTCTAATATGGTTTAGTGCTCGTCTCTCTCTGTTCTGTTTAAATAATGCCAAATGGGCACTTTTTGTAAAGCTCTCTGTGACCCACCTGGGTCTAATGTGGGTGAAATTGAGCTTTAAATCGTGTACTTATCATTCACCTAATATGTCCATTTCTGGGCTGAGGATACACAACTCCACAGTACTGGCAGGGTGGGTCTGTTTATGGTGACACCTGGGTGAAGTGTGTACATGAATAGAAAGTTTATGGACAGGCAGGTCCATTATATAAAGGGGGTGGGAGGATGGGAAATATCTGTTTAAGAGATAGCCGGGACAGCTGTTGGAAAAAAGAGGAACTCTTTGAGAGACACCCTAAAACACTATACGAAAGAGAGGGATATTCAAGAGACAGTCAAATTACATACATGACGGTAATTTAAGAGCTTGAAACCAAGTGCAGCAAAGACCACAAGCCCAGCATTACAAATATATCTAAATATGTTATTGTTTACTCACAATGGAAAGTGAGAAGTCAAAAAGACCCCCCTTCTCAGCCCCCTTCCGCAGATTGAAATTTCACCTGAGAACTAACCCTGGGCAAAGCACTACGCTACGCTCTCATAGTTTGCAACGTTTGCGTTACTTCACACTACGTGAACTGCACGTAGCACGGTGCAAACGCGTAGCGTAGCTTAGTGCAGCGGTCATTTTTTGCTTGCTCGCGGTCCTCAACGTCAAATTGCAGGTGTGACTGTTTATGATGCACGCCCCCTCCCCTCTCTGCCCCACGACACCACGCTCCTGACATCCAGCCAAGAGTAGAGTTTTTACATTTGTCCTGATGTTCTTAGAAATAATGATTGCGGGCTGGCTTCCTTTTTAGGTTTCACCTGCACAGCGCAAGTGCTGTGCTTATGACATCTCTTGTATTAAATATGTCTTAAAAAGGGATCTTATCAGTTCCCGTTGCCGAATTACTGTGTTCATTTGCTTTTGTGTGGAACTTTTTTTGTTAACTTACCCTGGCTGCACGCATTTAGGATACTTCTACCAAAGTTGTTCACACTGTTTACCCCATTAACTGTCAATAAAAGATGTTTTACCCACGGAAAAGCCAGACAGTTTCTAACAGTTTGCTGGAATGCTTGCTTTTTATTACTTATTTGTGTAAAGCAGATGCTTTAGCCTTAGAACGTTTGTGGCATTTCCTATTCATGCCTCAGTACGTTTTCTTGCACTTTGTAGGCCTTATCAGGTCGATTTATTCAACGTAATCTATTTGGTCATTATGATCCAGTTTTAAATGTTGTAATAAACATTGTAAGTTAATATGCTAGAGCTATGCTATAATGTACTACTAAAGAGGCAGCCACAAGGGCTGTTACCTTGCAGACAACAGAGTCATGATTTTATTGGTGCAGCAAGTGCAGTAGCACCAGGCTCAAAATTTGTCAGAACTCCTCTAAACGCCTAATATTGCTATATTTTACAACTAAACAGACACAAGTGCAGTTATCTAGCAAGTGCTTTCATGATTGCAATAGTGCAGCAGCTGCAGTGATACTGGGACCAAAAGCTCCAGTCACCCCACTAAATAAAGATTATTGCTATATTTTACAACTAAACAGGCAGTCATAAGTGCAGTTATCTAGCAAACAATAGGGTCATGATTTCAATAGTGCAGCAGGTGCAGTGGCACCGAGTCCTAAAGCTCCTGGCACCCCACTAAACACTTACTATTGCTATATTCTATCTCTAAAGAGGCAACCACAAGTGCAGTTACCTTGCAGACAACAGGGTCATGATTCGAACGGTGCAGCAGGTGCAGTAGCACCGGGCCCAAAAGTTGTCAGCACTCCTCTAAACACATACTATTGCTATATTTGACTACTAAACAGGCATTCACAATTGCAGTTACCTTGAAGTTAAAAGGGACTTGATTTGAATGTTGCAGCAGGTGCAGTGGCACCAGGGCCAAAATCTCTAGTGACCAAACAAAACCCAGATTAGTGCTCAATTTTACTACTATACAAGACAGTCACAAGTGCAGTTACCTTGCTTGCACTTTTAAACAAGGCACGGACACCATCGTACGACGCTTCGCTTTATTTGAAAAGAGAGACTGCGGGTGGTCTAATTTTCTACGGGAGTGTTATTCCTAACCCCGATAATAACCGGAAACAAGAGCCAGGATTGCCATGTTGTTATAAACGCCTTGCACACCGGCCGTGTTTTTAGAATCTATAACGCTTCATTATCGTTGGTTCATCCTGTGATGGAACCAAAGGAATCATAATTTGCGACCTAGGAATACTTAAAAGATTAATCCACTCAACGCGACCTACACAACAAGGAGCGTTGGATTGAGCAATTGAATATTCAGGAGGGCCTTTGTTGTCCCAATGAAGATTTATCGTAATTTGTGGGAAATTATATTTTAATCCTGAGGAAGGTGCTGGCTTTTAATGAAGTTGCCAAAACCGAAATGCGTCGATGCTATTCTAGAATTGTGACACATAAAGTTATTGGACCAAATAACTTCTCCATCTAAGATATTTGTACAATTTGGAGTTTGTTTTATTTATGTCTGACTATTGAGTCCTCTTCTCTTTTAATTAGAATTATTTTCTCTGTTTTCATTCCCACTGTGTTAGAAATTTTAATGTGATTAGTTTATTGTGTTGGTAGATATACACAATTAATGTATGGTAATTTCTTTTTTATGTTTGTTGTAATAAATTGTACACATTTTTAATTTTAACTACCTGCATCATCTTTGTTCTTGCTGGGCTTTATGGATTGAGTGAATTATGTATGCAATGTTGAGTTTGTAATTGTAATATTTGATATGTAATTTTACCCAAAGGGGACATTTTATTAGGCTTATTGTAGGCACTAGGGCCATGATTGAAATGATGCAGCAGGTGCAGTAGCACTGGGCCCAAAAGTTGTCAGAACTCCTCTAAACACATACTATTGCTATATTTGACTACTAAACAGGCAGTCAGTCACAATTGCAGTTACCTTGAAGTTAAAAGGGACTTGATTTGAATATTGCAGCAGGTACAGTGGCACCAGGGCCGAAAGCTCTAGTGACCCAACAAAACCCAGAATAGTGCTCAATTTTACTACTATACAAGACAGTCACGAGTGCATTTATCTTGCAGGCAATATGTCCATGATTTGAATGGTGCAGCAGGTACAGTAGCAAAAGGAATCCTACTCACAGTGGAAAGGGAAAGTGTCTACCACAGGTGTGGGGACACTCAGTGTTTTGTAAAATACCTCTCACACACCAACAGGTCCCTTGGTTTCAGGCTTCATCATAGGGGTCTTCGCACCCCTCTAACGGGATGCGGCGTGCTGCGACCTACGACTACGTGGGAGCACTGATAGTTGGACTCGCTCGCGTTGCACTTTAATTAGCGTCGCTATAATAATCCCATACGTATGCACATCAGAACGAATATTCGCGCATGCGCTTTCAGGCACAGACGCTTCCCAATCGCGCATGCGCCTTAAAGAGATCAACACGCTGGAAAGGCCACTTGCCACACGTATGCGCACGTCATGGAACTTTCGCACATACACGCCTCTAGCCACCTCCGCCACACCCAATCTGAGTGTTCACGCTGGTCTGCTTCACCGGACATACCATATAAGGTGTGTCTACTAACCACCAGGTAGACGGATTATCCATGTATGGGCATCAGGCGCATCCGACAATTAGCCTATGACTGCCAAACTAATTAGGGAACCTTAGTATAAAAACCACACAGCATGCATCCACAGCCACTACCAGCGGAGCAGCGTGTGGGGTAGCACGGAGGCAAACTCGTCCCGAGTCTGTGAGTATTGGGTAAACAAAAACACCATTTCCCATCCAAAAAGTGAGTACCAAATACTGAAAACGATCCTTTATCCTTCTGGATTGCAAAATTAGCAATCAACCCCAGACATTCTTGAATGCTCATGCAGCAAGACAACTATTTACAATGAGTATGACCAAAATGTTTCAAATAACTTTATGTGTGTTATCTATGTTGTGAGTCCTGTCTGTCATTTTCCTTTACAGGGCCAATGTGCCATTTGGTGTTCCAGGTGACTGCACCTGTTTGAGACACCCTAATCAGGGTAACCATAATCATTTTCCTTTTTGCTCTTTTTAGGTCATGCAAATGCATGGTCAAAAACCACTGTAGGCACATTATAGCCTTTATTTAGTATTAAGACACTGTAAATAGTCCTGCACTTTTGGTTATTTACACAAACTATAGAGATACGTGAGTAAGGTGGGGAAGTTGTGCCCCCATCCTGAAGAAGGAGCATATGCTCCAAAACATGTTGACGCACACCAGAGGTACTGTCCATAGTCACGAGAGATAATTACCTCACACTGCACTTCTTTTAACAGTACCAGCCCGGGGTTGTGAATAAAGTTTTTTCCTATACACCCACGAGCCAGGTACTTTTTAAACTTTCACTATATCCCACCACTCACATTAAAACACCCCTACCACTTCCACCACACACACCACACATAGTCCAACTATCAGTGCTCCCACGTAGTCGTAGGTCGCAGCACGCCACATCCCGTTAGAGGGGTGCGAAGACCCCTATCATGAAGCATGACACCAAGGGGCCTGTTGGTGTGTGAGGGGTATTTTACAAAACACTGAGTGCCCCCACACCTGTGGTAGACACTTTCCCTTTCTACTGTGAGTATGATTCCTTTTGTTTATGTAACAGTGCCCGTGGAGTAAGAATCCTACCTCTGTACTCTACCTCCCTCCTGATGTTTTTTTGCAGGTACAGTAGCACCAGGACCAAAAGCTCTAGGCACCCCACTAAACACCTAATATTGCTATATTTTACTGCTAAACAGGCAGTCACAAGTGCACTTATCTTGCAGACAACAGGATCATGATTTGAATGGTGCTGCGGGTGCTGTGGCGCTGGGCCCAAAAAGTTGTCAAAACTCTTCTAAACACATATATTGCTATATTTTACTACTATACAGGCAGTCACAATTGCAGTTACCTTGCAGTTAAAGAGGTCTTGATTTGAACGGTGCAGAAGATGCCTTGGCAGCAGAAGCAAAAGCTCTAGGGACCCCACTAAATGCAGAATATTGCTAAATTTTACAACTAAACAGGCAGGCACAAGTTGAGTCCTCTAGCAGGCACTAGGACCATGATTTCAATGGTGCTGCAGGTGCAGTAGAACCGGGGCCAAAATTTGTCAGAGCTTCTCTGAACAGCAAATATGGCTATATTTTACTACTAATCAAGCAGTCAGAAATGCATTTATCTTGCAGGCACTAGGGACATGATTTGGATGGTGCAGCAGGTGCAGTGGCACTGGAACCTTGCCTAAAAATTGTCAGAACTCTTCTAAACACATAATAGCTATTACATCAATTAATTCTAGTATTTCCCTCTTTCATTGCTATTTTCAGAATGTTGCTATTACTTACCCTCACTATACCACTAGTAACAGCACACTATATTGTCTTTTTGTAAATAAACAAGTCATAACACATTTACAGACTTTCTGTAACTTATATTGTACAACTACTCACAAACCTTTAACATACAACAAAAAACAGCTTATTATTAATTACATTGGCGAAACCTAATGCATTTACCATTGCTTGTTTTCCTTTTCTCTGCTCCTTTGTTAGGTAAATGAATGGTCTCTGGTGGCTGTTTGAACTAAGGAAAGCTACAAACTGCTTCAGCTTTAGCGGCGCTATGCTGCCATGTGTACAGTGCTGCACAGACCACTGCAGTCAGACACCAGCACAAAAGCGTATTTTGTGTTAAGGGGGCTCTACTGTAAACCTGTGTCCGCTGAGCTCTAAAGCTGCCATTTCTAAGGACATGAAGGGCAAACCCAAGAGTGAGGCCTCTAAGCGCTAGCTAACAGCTTCATTACACCCGCAGCTCTTTGTTTCCTATTGAGGTGTCTGTGGTATGAAGTGTCAGGCAGAGACGCACACAGGAGTGAGCGGTGCTCTGAAGCAGCCAGATTCCACAGAGCCCTCGAGTTTTCCAGATCTAATTCTGAACAGGTCATCCAGTGCAGGTTTTCTGTTGATTCTGAGAGACCTGCAAGCCTGATTTTATAATGACATAAACAGGACTTCAAGTCTCTGAAAGGCCTGGACTGGAGGAGGAGTACTCGCGGTGGAAAGTGTAAACTTGGCATCTGTGAGATCTGTAATTAGAGAACTGGACACAACCTTTGCACCTAACACTTGGCACTGAGCTGTTATCATACCAAAACTGGGTCGTTCCACCTCAGAAAGCTAAAACCACCCTTCGACCCTGCAAGGTCACAGCGAGCACTTAACCTGCTGGGCTATCCTGCTGGCTACAGATGCACTCACAAAAGGAGCTGGTCATTGCACTGGGAATTCAAGTGGCAGTGTTCAAGAAACGTGCTCTTCTCAGTGCCACCCATGACTGACGGACACGTCGCGCAGTGTGCAGATTGTGAGCGTGCCCTGCTGGACACATGGTGCAGCGTTCATTTTGTGAGCATGCGGTGCTGGACACCTGGTGCAGTGGGCATTTGGCGAAGGTGCGATGCTGGAGAAGAGGCGCAGCGGGCAGTTGGCAAAGGTGCAGTGCTGGACACGAGGCGCAGCGGGCAGTTGGCGAAGGTGTGGTGCAGCTGGACACGTGGCGCAGCGGGCAGTTGGCGAAGGTGCGGTGCTGGACAAAGTCTGCAAACGTGCCGTGCTAGCATCCTGCCTGCAGCTGTCTCTTACTCAGCTCCAGCAATGGGCACGAGGCGCACGGGATGTGGGGTCAGGTAAGGACCAGCAGCTCTGTTGAAGGCAGACTACGCATCGGTCCTTAGCTTACCCTTAAAATACATCGCAGCGTTGCCTCGGATGAATCTCTCTCTGATCCTGTACAAAAGAACAGACAAGGGCACTTTTACGTCAGAAAAGAACGCACAGTCAGCACTGTGCCAGCCCAGGACACGAACCCTACAAACTGGGGATTAGATTATTTGGGCACTAACATTACCACATTTTTTTTACAGTATGACGAGACTGATACGGGAAAAAATGTTTAGTGTCTCGCTGTCTGCAAGCTGCTATGACTTAATATGGGGAAACAACTCTCCTAAGAGTCACCAGGACTCTTCAATGAAGTTTTAACTACAGTGCAAATATGGGCACATGCTTTCTGCTTCTGGTTAAATATTAATAAGTGACATAAAAAAACGTTGTGGCATAAATTATATATGAGAATATGAAGAGTGTAATGTGCTATTTATTACCATTGTAGAAGGCTAGCAAAGACGTCAGACTATAGGACCCGGAACCCCCGGGTTGCTCCCGGCCCCGCCCCCATCCGAACCCACAAATCAAAACTTGACCACAAGAGCTGTGGGTACAAGAGGCAATGTTTATTACAAACCATCACACAAACATGATCATATATAATCAATATAATTCACTACTCCATACAATATAGATTTATCAAATTCAATCTCTAAACGATATTTACATTTATGTTGATTATAACATCATAATCCATCAGCAGAAATGACAGAACTTAATTTATATATAAAGAATGTTCTCTATAGCTCCAGCACTAAGGGGTTTTCTGGCTCGCGCCCCTAACTGAGAACCACGCAAGGCACAACCCACCTGCATCCTTGAGAGGTGGGGCCCTGACATCTGGACCTTGTCCGCCACCCTAGGGGCCCACCCCTCCACCACCAGGCTGCCAAAGGAGGCTTGTAGGGTATAGCCAGGGGCCGCTGCCCCATGCCCTGGATTACAAACCGGTGCCCTTGCCCCCAGCCGGTGTCTCCATTCTCTTTGGGGTGGGCTTACTGTTCCCCCCCCTCAGTGCTGGCCTAGGGAGTATGCAGAAGGACTCCCCTTAACGATTTAAGGCACTTTATGTGGCCTCCTTACCGCCAAGCTTAGTTCACAATCTTACACCTTCCCAAGCTCTAACTCCAAGGGATGGGTGGGTGGGAGATTCACAGCAGTCCCCTGCGCACTGGACCGGCGCCGTAAGCAAGAGAAGACGAGGACCGGGGCAAGGTGCCCCAAATAAGCCACCGCCATCTCCTCCCCTCCTCATTGCCGGCCCGGCCGGAAGTGTCATCACGTCGGTGCCCCGGAAGTAATTCCTGCTTTCAGCATCGCCCAATCCCTCAGTGAGGAGACACGAAGGCGTGGCCGGGATCCCAAGGTCCCGAGTCCTAATGGCGAGCTTCCTTAAAGTATATGCCTTTCCACGCGCACTAGCAATGCAAAGGCGATCCCAAGCATCATTAGTAGAGAGAGAGTGGTTACTCTAGCGACTACACCATGAATAAAACACACAACGTCATTCATTGCCTTTTGTGTTATTATGGCAGCAAAAGAAACGCAATAGGAAACGTCCAGCTCTACAATCAACCACATTTTATTTACAAACTCACACCATCCAACATACATCACTTAATCAGGAAAACATTAAAACCCTATTTTATTAACACAAACAATCTACACTTACTATTCACACAACTACTGTAGAACAAGCTGTCGCAAAGGTGAGACATATGGGCTTTGCCAATGCTTGTTTTCCTCTCCTGTTTCTGCTAAACAATATTGAGCCCATTTACAGTGATGGCATGAAAGAGCTGAAATTGGATCATAAATTCAAAGTTGTTCTGAACAGGGGCCCCCAAAATACGTTTGGCTCAGACCCCCCGAAAACCCTTATGATGTCCCGCTGTCCCCATCAAACTTTGGAATTAAGAGTCAATGTGCCTCGTGTGTACTTCGCTGCTGGACTATTTGGAAATATTTTACCATTTATTTTGTAAAGCAAATAAAGGTTTTGATGTATATAGGTGTGTTGTGAAATCCTCCACACACTGTGCCACAGGCAGAGTGCACCTAAGATGACGCTGAACCTATTCACAGTGAGGAAAGCTGCTCACATCTTTGTGGAGAAATATCAGTTGTCTGTCAAATGAAGGTGTCTAATGACTGTCAGTCTGTCCGAGAGAGCTCTGCTAATGCAGGGGGAGAAAACTCACTGAAGTTGCTTTTTGTTGCTTATTGACCATGTAACCTTCAAAGTTGTCTGGGGGTTCTGCAGCACCCCAGCACCCACCTGTCCAGCGCCCCTGATTGCCTGGCCACTTGCAAGATGCTTCATTTCTGCATATCATGTAGAATACCTGTTATTGTGTCTCATACGACAAAGGCAGCTGCAAGAGAATCCAGGAGGTATCACAAGGCCATCGAAGGCCCATTTTGCCAAATGCACCCAGAAGGCACCAATTCAAACCAAGGAAGTAGTGGCCCCACTCAGTGCGCCGCCCTATCAACCAGCCAATGGTTCAACAGTGGCTGAGGTTCAGATGATGTTGGATCGGCTACATGCTCTCAAGAGCAGGTGGATCACGGCATCAGTCAACGGTTCTAGGTTGGCTCACCCTGGAGCAGGTGGATCACGGCATCAGTCAACGGTTCTAGGTTGGCTCACCCTGGAGCAGGTGGATCACGGCATCAGTCAACGGTTCTAGGCTGGCTCACCTAGAGCAGGTGGATCCCAGCATCAGTCAATAGTTCCCGGCTGCCTCCTTTCGAGCTGGTGGATCCCAGCATCAGTCAATAGTTCCCGGCTGGCTGAGATTGAGATGATGCTGGATCTGCGTCACAAGCTCTTGGGATCACCTGGCAGTGACCACCTCTAGAACAAGTTGATCATGGAACTGTGCAGAGATCTACCAATGCAGAGAGGGGGATGGGGAGAGGCCCTGGCGTTGACTAGAACATTTAATCTACCAGAGTCCTAGGGATGCTGTCTGCACTGCAGCCCGAGACTCCACCCTCAGTTGTGGGAGAGTACCACTGATGCCCAGGACACAACAACCACCAGCCTTCCCCTGCACCATGG
Organism: Lissotriton vulgaris; assembly: GCF_964263255.1. Classification (NCBI taxonomy): domain Eukaryota; kingdom Metazoa; phylum Chordata; class Amphibia; order Caudata; family Salamandridae; genus Lissotriton; species Lissotriton vulgaris. The sequence continues at coordinate 34,541 of NW_028246107.1, read as the reverse complement.
GCATATAAATACTCACAGTGGCATACCTTCACCTGAAGGGTGCCGCAGGAACCAGTGAGCCCCTGATTTACAAGTGCTGCACGAGCCTGACTTACTGACAGTTTTCAGTCCCAAACCAGTGCCACATGCAGAGACCCTGGCCGGTGGTCCACTGGACCTCTTGTTGTGGCCTTACGGCTAAGGTTGGTGAATGCCAGTTTGACCTTAGACGTAAAGGATCCAGGGTATTATAATTGACGAGATCAGTTGAAACTTGTGAGCATCAGTTTGGGGTCATTGCTAGGGTTGACACCCTTCGAAAATACAGGTCATTTGTTGTGTTTTTTTAAAAGTCTGCAAAGGCCCGAACGTGATACTAAACAGGACTTTAAACAAAATCGAATGTATTAATTTGTAGCAAGACTTTTCTGCTTTGTTTACTATCATTATTAGTCAGAGGTCGTTAGCGCAGAACTAGAACATATTTGAGAGTGTTTTCTATTTATATTTGTTGCTTGAAGTATGTACAGAAAAGGGCTAAATACACCAGCTTCCGAAGATTTCGCTTATTTTTATACTGACTGAGGGCCCGATTCACAGAACTAACTTAAGACAAAATCCTAAACTTACTACCATTTTGCTATTTACAGAAGGCACTTAAGGGCACATGCATCAATGAAAATTGCATTCGCAAAGGGTGCAAATCGCAAAATTCGGCCGTTTGCGAATGCAATTTTTAGGTCTCGTGACCTATCGATGTGCGCAAGCGCATCGAGCGGAGCGAGAATTCAAGTGGCGAAAACATCATGAAACCAAAGGGCTTTCAGCCCCGCGGTTTTCATGCAGTTCACGTGAACCACGTGATTAAACATGCACGCGCATCGGCAACATTTCTCAATCACCCTCCCACAGGCACGCCCCCCCACCAGGCTCTCATGTCCCCATCAGGCTTCCCTCCTAATCCGCCGCAACATTTCTCAATCACCCTCCCACAGGCACGCCCCCCCACCAGGCTCTCCCGCCCCCATCAGGCTTCCCTCCTAATCCGCCGCAACATTTCTCAATCACCCTCCCACAGGCACGCCCCCCCACCAGGCTCTCCCGCCCACATCAGGCTTCCCTCCTAATCCGCCGCAACATTTCTCAATCACCCTCCCACAGGCACGCCCCCCCACCAGTCTCCCGCCCCCATCCGGCTTCCCTCCTAAGCCGCCTCCCCTCGCTCGCATTCCCGCCCCAGGCTCTCCCGCCCCCATCCAGCTTCCCCCCGCCATCTGCCTGCCACACTAGAGCTGCGGACGCCTCAATCTCCTCCCACCTCGCATGGCCGTCCTTTCTGCCCGCCAGCACTTCAGTTCCGCCCTGTCTAAACCATGCCTCCTTTCTCGTTTACTGTTTTGGCTTCTTTCTGCGCCAGCAGGCGGAAAAAAAGACAATGGGAAACACCCGAGCCGCCAGAGTCAGCACTCCAGACTGTCAGAATCCACAGAAAGTACGTGCGCCCCACAAATAGGCCATCAGCTCTACTGCATGCCTTCAACCCTAGTTACATGAACCCTAGTTACCCGCCTCCCCTCGCTCGCATTCCCGCCCCAGGCTCTCCCGCCCCCATCCAGCTTCCCTCCGCCATCTGCCTGCCACACTAGAGCTGCGGACGCCTCAATCTCCTCCCACCTCGCATGGCCGTCCTTTCTGCCCGCCAGCACTTCAGTTCCACCCTGTCTAAACCATGCCTCCTTTCTCGTTTACTGTTTTGGCTTCTTTCTGCACCAGCAGGCGGAAAAAAAGACAATGGGAAACACCCGAGCCGCCAGAGTCAGCACTCCAGACTGTCAGAATCCACAGAAAGTACGTGCGCCCCACAAATAGGCCATCAGCTCCACCGCATGCCTTCAACCCTAGTTACATCAACCCTAGTTACATTTAATTAGCAGCAGCAGCATTTCTCCTGCGCCAGGCCACATCAGGCCACTTTCACCCACACAGCAACACTTACAGACACGCAACGCCACTCACACCCACGCAAGCCCACTATCATCCACGCAACACCACACTCACCCACGCAACGCCACTCACTCACTCACGCAAAGCCACTTTCACCCACACAGCACCACTTTCAGACACGCAACGCCACTCACACAGGCAACGCCACTCACACAGGCAACGCCACTGACACAGGCAACGCCACTCACACAGGCAACGCCACTCACTCAAAGCAACGCCACTCACTCAAAGCAACGCCACTCACGCAACGCCACTCACGCAACACCACTCACGCAACGCCACTCACTCAAAGCAACGCCACTCACACATGCAACGCCACTCACACATGCAACGCCACTCACACATGCAACGCCACTCACACATGCAACGCCACTCACACATGCAATGCCACTCACACATGCAACGCCACTCACACATGCAAGGCCACTCACACAGGCAACGCCACTCACACAGGCAACGCCACTCACACAGGCAACGCCACTCACGCAACGCAACTCACTCACGCAACGCCACTCACACACGCAACACCACTCACACACGCAACGCCACTCACACACGCAACCCCACTCATCCATGCAACACCACTCGCACACGCAACGCAACTCACACATGCAACGCCACTCACACATGAAACGCAACTCACACATGCAACGCCAATAACACATGCAACGCCACACATGCAACGCCACTCACACATACAACGCCAGTCACACATGCAACGCCATTCACACATGCAACGACACTCACACATGCAACAACACTCACACACACAACACCAATCACACACGCAACGCCAATCACACACGCAACGCCACTCACACACGCAACGCCACTCACGTTGCCAATAGGTCTCGCAGTAGGAAAGTTGGAGCCATTACCATTGCAAATAACAATGCCTTTTATTTTTTTTTCATGTTAAAAACATAAAGGGCTTTGTCATTTACAAAACCAATAGCTCCAACTTTCCTACTGCGAGACCTATTGGCAACGCCAGTGCTTGTTAATTATTTGGGATGCATCACAATTTTTGTATTGTTCGCAATTTAAGAAATCGCAAAATTGCGATTGCTTTAATTGCGATTGCATTTAAGGAATCTCAAATTGAGATTCCTTAAATGCAATGCATGAAACTTTAAAAAATAGTGAATTCGCACTAAGGGGGAGCAAATTACCATGAGGTTGAACCTCATGGTAATTTGCGAAAACTTTGAAAAATTGACTTTTGTGCATTTTTCAAAGTTTCATGTTGTGCACACACATGCCCTTAGGACATGTGTGTGCACAACATATGTGCACAGATTGATTTCAGGAGTGCAACAGGGTGTCCTTTGGACACCCCTGCATCCTTGAAATTGCATTCTCAATTTGCGATTCGCTAAATGCGATTCGCAAATTGAGAATGTCTTCCCATTCATTCCTATGGGCCTTTAGCCTTTAGGCCCATAGGAATGAATGGGGAGCTATCCCTTAATTGCGATTCGCAATTTGCGAGTCGCAATTAAGGAATTTTAAGAAATCGCAATTTATTTAGCAATTTCTTCATGCATAGCCATTTGCGATTCCTTATTAGCGATTCCTTATTTTTCGCTAATAAGGAATCACAAATGGCCATGTTGATGCATGTGGACCTTTCTCATTTCGGTATTCACAGAAGTTAGGAGTCCTAACTTTAGGACTCCTTAATGTCTTCTGTGAATACCGAAAGTCTTAAAGTTAGGATTTTTTTCTGTGAATACCAAAATGGTAGTAAGTTTAGGATTTTGTATTTAGTTAGTTCTGTGAATCGGGCCTAGAGACATTAAAATTCCGGTGGTGCCGATAAAAACCTGCCAGGTGGCAACTCCAGTCATTGCTGGTTGGTCGGTAAGTATCCTAGGAGTGTAAAACTACATGCAAGAAGTTAACGAAGGTTCTGTGGCCATCTCCTCTAGCGCCAATCTATGACCGTACCCAGCTCTTCCTATTGCACACCTACTCCAATAAGACTGCGAACGATGGGGACCCCCGTTATATACCTGCACCGTACCCTATCCCGAGGAGGAACATTATGGAACAGTTGAAAATTAGAATATGGCTAATATGTGGGCTCTTAAGACATTCCCAGCCACCGCCTGACCTTCCACCAACTGACCAGACAACTCCAGTCCACCTTCCTCGCATATGTCCCCCACATCTGGTGGAGCCATAGTGGGGTGTCGTTCTTTCTGCTACATCTCTGCCAAGTCCTGGAAAGACCTTCCACTCTACCTCTTATCCTCCCCTTCATTCGCCAACTCCAGGAAGGGACTCACGACCTGGGTCTTCGACCTAGGCTCACCATACCCCAGCACCTGGATACCCCGGGGTGACAAGCGGCACAATAGAAATACTGATTAATTGATCCCTACCTCTGTACTATGAGGCTTACCACAGAAAGTCAAGGATGGAGATAGCGGCGAACCTGCCCAGGACACTCAGCAGAGTCTCGTCTCTTGGTTATTGTTGTCCCAGTGCCCAAAGTCTCGTGCTGTTGACCTGCTCAGAGTAACTTAAACATATAAGCTCTCCCCAGCCAGACAGAGGTAGACTCCCCACTTTATTGCATTGGGCGGGGTGGCGAGTCTTGAGGTCATTTTACAATTGGCAGACTTTATGATGCCGGTTGGACAACTGTAATATCAATGGGCCCGATTCACAGAACTAACTTCAGACAAAATCCTAAACTTACTACTATTTTGGTATTCACAGAAGTTACGACTCCTAACTTTAGGACTCCTAAACTGAGAAAAATTCTAACTTTAAGACTTTCGGTATTCACAGAAGGCATTTAGGAGTTCTAAGGTTAGGACTCCTAACTTTACTACTCCTAAACTGAGAAAAATCCTAACTTTAAGACTTTCGGTAGTCACAGAAGGCATTTAGGAGTCCTAAAGTTAGGAGTCCTAACTTCTGGGAATACCAAAATGAGTAAGTGCCTTCTGTGAATACCAAAATGGTAGTAAGTTTAGGATTTTGTCTTAAGTTAGTTCTGTGAATCGGGCCCAATAGTTGGATACTAATTCCTGTTTTCGTCTTTCACTATGAGCGCGTTTTATTCCCCTACAACCTTTTGCACTGAACTGGAAGTGATCACAGATCCTTCCCGTTTCGATGTCTGGGCCAATAATCCCTTGTATCCGCTCAGCAGGGCTTCATTCGTGAGAAAGTAAGCGCCAGGGCCCTTGTCAGAAGGCACTGCAGTTTGCACCACCCTCTACCCCTGCCACGCTACCAACGGTACTAACACAAGTACTCACCCCCCGGTGCTACAAGAGTGACAATTCAGACCATTCCAGGCCTCAAAGCTATAGGAACGGCGTGGGTGGCAAACGAATACCCGCCCTATTATTTGTGGACGATGCTTTATTAGTATTAAAAAAACAAAGGCCGAGAGACCCTCTTGAGCAAGTTTAATATAATATGTCTAGAACATGGATTAGCAATAAGACAAAATGTATAGCCATCCATCCCCTTAGAGGCTTCAGAGGATCAATAATATTGGAAGGGGAGGAGCAGCAGAAAGTGTCAGATTTTGATTACCTTGGCAGTCGCCTCTCTAGTGCACGTACGTGGATACCCAGGTTACAAAAAGCAATCTCATACCAAAGCACGGGCGGCAGCCATTCCAAAATTTGCAAATAAAATCTTTTTCCACCCATTATCCCTCCTTCTTGAGGTTTGGAGGGGCAAAACAGTAGTTGACGCAACATATGGAGCAGAACTCCTGGGATATGGTAATCTAAAGCCCTTGGGGTGGCTGAGAATACATTTTTAGGAGGGGAAACGGTCACTACAACGCAATCGTTTCCACGAAAGGCTTAACCAGGTATGCATGCATTACAATGCATGCGTGGTTACCACAAAAGCCTTTACCACACATGCCTTTACTACGAGATACATAGTAAAGGCATGTGTGGTAAAGGGACAAATTAGAAAAAGGGGGCTTGGGCGGTCCCCCCCCCAAAAAAAAACGTAGGGAAAAAAGGGGGCTTTGGCGGGGTCTCCCCCCCCAAACATAAAAACTCACCTGAAGTCACGTCGAGAGTGCAGGCAATCGCCATCGTTTAAGAGGAAACGGAAAGAAACTTCCGGTTCCTCTGTATGACGTAGGACGTCACCACGGAAGATGGAGAGGAGACGACGTGAAGAGGTAAGGGGAATTTTAGTATTATAAAAAATATATATATAAAAGGGTTAAGGGCAGGGGAAAATATAAGAAGGATTGGGGATGGGGAGTCACGTAAGGGGTATAACCTTTACCAAGAGTATTCCCTTACCAAGCATACATTCACAACGAAAATCGTTGTAAAGGTATGTGTGGTAAAGGAATATTCGTGGTAAAGGTTATGCGTTGAAAAAGCATTCCGTTGTAACGCATGCGTGGAAAAGGCATGCGTTGCAACAGAATGCGTTGTAACTACATACAACCTTTTAGGAGTAGCCCTTACCTTGCCCCAAAGCACAGCATTGATTTTTTTTATTATTATTTATATTAAACAGCTAAACAAAGTAAAATACGGTGACATTAGACATTGCAGCTCAGTAAAGAAACACAGCAGCCGCCATCGACAGAGACTGTGAAGTACAATCACACTACGACATTGGACCACTACAGCAGCGTTCCGCAGGTCAATGGTAGACGCAACTGTGTCATTATTACTGGACATCATTATTAGTCCTGTTCAGGGGTTAACCCCTTCGCAGCTGGGCAAATTCCCATGCTGTGCTGGGGGGCGGGGGGCGCGCACAGCACCCCTGTGCTCATGACGAGGTCAGCTCGTCATGAGCCACGGTGGTCGTGTGCTCATGACGAGCTGAGCTCGTCATGACCACACCTGTTTCTTTAGAACGTTCGCACAGCAGGGGAATTAGGCCAGCGTGCGAGCGTTCCAAAGGTCATGACGAGCTCAGCTCGTCATGAGCACACGAGCACCGTGACTCGTCATGAGATTCGAAGGGGTTAACAGATGGCTCCCCTATACTCATTCCACTTACCCAATATTTTAGTCCATTTATTCGGACAACCACTATCCGCATATACCACCCTCTCTGCCAGCATGCACCAATCCAAGTCGTCCTTCCAGTCCACCAAACTCGGGTTCCATTCGGATTTCCACATGCAAGCTATGTTCCGCTTGGCCGCCATCAGTTCCATGGTGACCAAGAGATGGTAGCATTCAACTGAGGTCTGTTTCAGACCACACATTGAGAAGGCACCATTTGGCGGGCAGTGACAACACGCCACACAACCTAGATTTCTGGTCTATTTTTCCTCTAGCGCAAACCTATTCTGTTCTGCCTACGGCCTTAGTCAACGCCTGAACTGGCAGAATAAACGTTGGGATTAAGAGATGCTATAAATAAATTTCAAAGAGGTATTTTGATACCCTGGTTGGAGTATGTAAACAGTTCTTGTACTCTTTGAATCTACACGAGTATTGGTTGTCCTCTCAACTATTCCCTCTTCCGCACATAAGAGACTGAAAGATTTCTATTGGGACCTTGAGGACCTTAACTCGTTCAGCACTCATGACGAGCTGAGCTTGTCATGAGGCACAGTGGCACCGTAGAGGGCTATTCCGGCTATTAAAGGCCCTCTCCAGTGTTAAAGGCCTGAGCCGAAGGCGAGTGCCTTTAACAAGGGAGAGGGCCGTTAATAGCCGGTGTAACCCAGCTACAAAGGGCTATAAGGCTATTAGAACATTCTGCCACTAGAGGGCAGAATGTTCTAACAAAAAAGAACAAAGCCTTATGGGAGCGCCAGGGGGTTGGAATCCCCTCAGGCTCCCTGAAGCCTTTGTTCACAGCCGTGAACAAAGAAACATTGGAATGTTGGAGCTCCAGGCTTCTACCAGCCATTATAAGCCCGGACACCCCATTGTTTTCAATGGAGCTCCCAACATTCCAATGTTTTAATACAGCATGATATGTATAAACAGCCCTCTTAGGCATGACGGACCGTAACAGGTTTTTGTCTCTGGTCAAGTGTTTGTATATTTGATCGGTGTCCACAGGCCAAGGGTGGACACTTCTATGCATCTTTCATGCTTGTATGTATAGCCATTTATATAGCGCACTACTTACCCGGAGGGTCCCAAGGCGCTTCGACCACTGCGAAACCCTTCCTGGCTTCCCTGAGAGATGGTCCCTTAATGGGTATCTCCAGGGTGAGACCAGGCATCCCCGGCGGTCTGGTGGGGCCGTTAGTGAAGATGAGGCAAGCTAATGCCCAGAGTTGCCGAGTGTGATCGCTGATCAGAGTGGGCACCGAGGCGAGAGAATTATCGAGTCCGCTGACCCTGGTCCAGAAACCTGCCGCGCCGGGAATCGAACCCTGGTCCCGGGCCGTCCTCTGCTCTCGGGTCTGCCGCCTCTAACCAGTGAGCCACACTACTTGGCATCTGTATATTTTTCAGCTTTCATTGTACTCTGTTCCCTTTTATAATTATTTTAATTGTACTACGTTTATGAACATTGGCCGAAATAAAGTAAAGAATAAAAGTAAAGAAACTCAGGAATGGGTCATTTTTTATGTATGTTGAATCATCAAACAACTGTTGTGCTCATTCCAAAATTAGACAAACAGCACCGCCATGTGACAGACTATCACAAGCACCGGTGTTGACTATTAAGTGCCGGTGCCGAGCACCGGAAACCGCCGGCTCCAATTAAGCAACGGATCCTCTGCTCGGGGAAGTATGAGGCCAATCCTGCTGTTAGTTTGGCTCCGAGCACGTGCGCAGCATTGACCCCTCCTCTGGAATGGAGGTCTCGCGCTGCATCATGGGAATGTCTCCAGTAGGCACTACTGGAGACATTCGGGGGTGAGAACAGGAGGAGAAGTGTCAGCCAGTCCGATTCCCGGGGTACCCCTGTAGGAGAGTCTGTATGAGGCGTTCTCATACTGGAGAGGGTGGGACCGGAAACACCCAGAGGCAGCACGACGAACCTGTGACTCGCTGCCATGTGCGCGCACATGAACGCTGTGCCATGCATTCTGCTGCACCCTACGCACACCCCGCCCCTACTCCCTGCTGGGCAGAGAGCACAGGAAGCATGCTCCCACACTCCAGCCTTGATGCATGGCCTTGGCGATGGCCTGGCACAGTGGTCCAGTCCTTGCCCACCTCAGCGTGGTCCTGCTGGCTGGCACCGCTCACCCTGGTGCCACCCCCACACAGTACCCTCTCTAGCTCCTCAACTGTGCCCTGTCCATATCGACACTCCAGGCGCGCTCACAGGTGAGTGTGATGCCACGCTTGGTCCTCACCTGGAGTACTGCGCAGTGTTGTGTGTGGGCATCGGTGCCTACATTGTAAAAAAATAAACTGCCATAGCCCTCGTCAAGGGGCACTGGGAAGTGCATTTTGCACTTCCCATTGCCCTTGCCAGGGCTAGCAATGAAAAGCACTAACCACACACTGCTACAAGCGTGACAATTCAGACTACTCCGGGTCCCGAAGCAATAAGAATAACTTGGGAGGCAGGTACAAGTCATTGTAAAGTATATAGAACGAATACACAACTGCTGTGCTCATCTCTAAATTAGGAAGACAGCGCCAACATGCTCCGAACTGTCATAAGTATCCGTGTTAACAACGCAGTGCTGGTGCGAGCACCGGAAACCACGGGTTCAAATTAAGCCCTGGCTGTGCTCATCCTGGTGCCCCTTCCAGCGCCTGGAGGTGGGGGCATCAGCAGTGCTCTGTCTAGGGCCTCTGCTGCCGCCAGGCCCGGCGTTGCTCCCACGCTTCAGCCTTGCTGAAGGGGGGTGGGGGTGAGATGCCATGCCTGGCCCTTACCTGGAGTACTCGGCGTTGTCCCGCGGGCACCGCTCGTCCTGGTGCCGCTCCCAGTCCCGGCCGTGCCTGCAGGTGGTGAGCAGCAGCATGTCCTGCCCGTTGTGCAGGTGATGCAGGGCATTGCGCGTCTCGGAGCCGATGCCCGTCAGGTAGCGCTTGCCCTTGAAGACCAGCAGGTAGCGCCTCGCCGTGGGCAGGAGGCTCACGGCGCCCTGAGGCCCGCCACGCTCCGGGTGCTCCCGAGGGAAGAGCGGCAGGGACACGTCGAAGCCCGGCCTGTGGGCGGCGGTGCCCAGGCTGGCACGGGCCAGCATGGCATGACCCAGCTCCAGGCCCAGCTCGTCGCCATAGTCCGGCCAGCTGCCCGAGTAGAGGTTGAAGAGGAGGTGGTTGCGGCCTCCGTGCCACAGGGGCAGGCTCTGCAGGCGCGCCCGGGCGCCCGCCACATACTCCGCCGAGAGCCGGTCCCTGTCCAGGGTGTCCACCGGTGGCACGAAGAGGCAGGCCCGGCCGGGGTCCGGGGTGTAGAAGCGAGAGGCCTGCAGGGCCCCCAGCACCTTCCGGTAGGTACTGGAGGGTGGTGGGGCGTCCCCGGCTGGAGGGTACACGTACACCCAGAAGCCTCTGCGCTGGCACAGGCCGAGGTCGAAGCAGTTCTGCATCTGGCATTGCCCAGCCCTGGCGTGTTGCTGCTCCCTTTGCGGTGCCAGGGGCGGCTGCGCGGGGCCGGCGGGCTCCCTCTCCGAGTAGCTGCCCAGGGGCACAGTCCAGAGAGGCCAGCGGGGGGAGTCTCCGGGGGCAGCCTCTACCCAGGGCATGGACTGGAGGTGGTGGGAGGAGGGGGCGGAGGTTGTGCCTGGGGTCTGTGCCCCTTGAAAGTAGCACCCACCCAGCAGCAGGCAGCAGCAGGCTCCCAGACTCAAGACCAGCAGCAGGTACCTCCGCTTAGCCTGCATGGGTACTAACGGGCACAGAGGGCGGGGGAAGGCATGAGGGGCTCTTGGGGTGAGCGGCGGGTCACTGTCTGGTGCCACTTTGAGACTGTGCAACAGGCAGGAACTATTCACTCCCGGCTACAGAACTGTGAAATAAAAGTTAATTACATGTGACCCGCCTGTGTGTCTTGTTAGCATGTGCCATAGTCCGGTACCAATGCGCAACATCAAGCCCCGTGCCAGCCGGGCACCGCCTGCCCTCTAGTGCCCATGGGATCCATGTGCCACGGCTGACTCAGTACCAGTGCCCAAAACAAAATTCAAATGCTGACGTCATCAAAGTCCAGCGCAAACAAATGATGGACGGAATGCTGAATACGTCATTCATTCACCCCCAATCATCAAAGCCCACGCGTGTGCCCAGCTCAATATGCCATCGCCAGGCTGCGTGCCCACCAGCAGGAACAAGTTGTGGGTCCCTCGAATCCCTGGACACACGTGCAGTTCAGGCAACACCTTGTTATTATCGCAAAACGAAACACAAACGTGTGTTCTTCTCACAATGCCCTGGTGCCACTAAAAACGATGCCAGGCTCCGCAGCCGCTTGGCACTCTCTGAATCTAACGCCCACACGATCCAAGTTTCAAAGCAGGACAGCCCCTGGGTGCCAATTCAAACACGTGCCATCCGCGGACTGTATGCATCTGTATCTTGCCACTGTGCCAGTCTCCGCACCCACCAAGGCCAGCGGGCACCCGGCGCCACGTGTCCTTCCATGCGCCAGGGGCGCCGCTTAGTTATAACACTGTGCCTTCTGCTTATTATAAAAACGAAAACTGGGAAAGCGTACCCGCTGTTCCACTTTCACAGGGCTTTGCCAGTCTCTGTGCCCATGGGCTCAGTACCCACCGGACGCGCAAGGGGGTCCTAGTAATAAACTAAAACTTCTGAGTGTTTGCTTCAGATCAAAATCCAAACTCCTCCAGTGTTCGGCTCCACGAATGCCTAAAATGCCCGTGCGCTGCCAGTCTCACCAGCCACGGGGCAACACTCAGCATACCGCGCGCACGAGACCCAACACTTCATAACTGCGAGCTTTCTCAGTCACTTGTCCAGAAAAGTCACCATGTCCCTGACGTACAGGTGATGCCAGGCTTGGCTCCCGCTGGCATCACCTGCCATGCGATGCCCATGAAGCACTGCTTAGTTGCTTGTAAGACAAATGCCATATATCTGTATGAGTCCTGGCAAGTGCCACTCGCGTCACCCACCTCGGTCAGCGCCCGAGCGAGCATGTGAGCCCAATGCCCGCAGGCTTAAGATTAAAAGAGTGGCTTCTCTCTGGCATCAATGCCCCAGGGCCAAATCAAAGCACGTGCCCTCCCAAAAATCCCAGCATGCGTCCTCCTGGGTGTGCCGGGGTCCTCCGGGAACGCCAGTCCCTGCGCCCAGCGGGCATTACCCGAGCTTTAATGCGCAGGGCATCCGATTTTAAAGAGTGGCTCCCCGCTGGTGTCCACGTGCCAAAATCAGCATACATGGTTATCCTCCACGCTGTGCCCGGGCGCCGTGCCAGGCTGAGCCCCCGCTGGGCACCATGCCCTCTCCTGGTAGGGACGTCCCGTGCCGTCCCTTCCTCCGTGCACACTCCAGACACCCAACACTGCCCCGCGCTCCTCTGCCTGCTCAGTATGCCACCCCCTCCGCGGCCCCCTCCGCGACCCCCTCCGCTACCCTCCCTTCTCTCCCGGGGGTGCTCGTATCCCAGGGAGGGGATCGCGGACTCTGCCCACCCCTTTTCTGTCAGTAGCTTCGCTCGGGGTGGTGGGGGTAGCCGGCTCGATGCTCACCCCCTCCCCCGAGTGCCCAGGGGACCCGTGCCCATGCCCTGAAGCCCCCCCCCCCCGGACTTAGGTTAGGGGGGTTCCTCATCTCAGCAGCTCTCTGGCGGGTGGCGTGCTGCTCACACCCACAATGCCACGTGTTCGGGGGGCAGCGTCCACACATTCCGTCCAACCCCCCCCCCCCCCCCCCCCCCGGGCGGGGCGCGTGTCACCCACAGAGTCAAAATCACTCTCTGTGCCCTACAGGGCTTGTACCATCTGTACCAACGATCCGTGTTCTGTGCCTGCTGCGCTGCTGCCCCCTCCGCACCATCCCACCCGCTCCTCCGAGCCGGCCACTGTGCCCTCTGTGCCAGGCGCGCCAGCTCTGTGCATTGACAGCCGTGCACTCCGCAGGTCACTCGCCCTCTTAGTGCAAGGCGCCGAGGGCGACCGTCTCAGCGCCTGTCACCGCCACTGCCTCTTTCTGGGTCACCCTTAGTGTCTGCGTGTCACCAACTGTTCTTTGGGGGTTTGTAGGTCACCTTGCCTTGTTTGTGGGTCACCCTACCTGGGCTGTGTCACCCTCTCTTGTTTCTGTCACTCTACCTTTTCACTATCCATTGCCCCCTTCACCCTATCTTGTCTCTGTCATCCTGCCTTGTCTCTGTCACCCCTCTCTGTCACCCTCGCTTGCCCTGTCTCTGTCACCCTCTCTTTTCTCTGTCACCCTGTCTTGTCTCTGTCACCCTGTCTTGTCTCTGTCACTCTCTCTTATCTCTGTCACACTATCTTGTCTCTGTCACTCTCTCTTGTTTCTGTCACCCTGTCTTGTCTCTGTCACCCTCTCTTGTCTCTGTCACCTTGTCTTGTCTCTGTCACTCTCTCTTGTCTCTGTCACCTTGTCTTGTCTCTGTCACTCTCTCTTGTCTCTGTCACCCTGTCTTGTCTCTGTCACCCTATCTTGTCTCTGTCACTCTCTCTTGTCTCTGTCACCCTGTCTTGTCTCTGTCACCCTCTCTTGTCTCTGTCACTCTCTCGCCTCTGTCACCTTGTCTTGTCTCTGTCACTCTCTCTTGTCTCTGTCACCTTGTCTTGTCTCTGTCACTCTCTCTTGTCTCTGTCACCCTGTCTTGCCTCTGAGACTCTTTCTTGTCTCTGTCACCATGTCTTGTCTCTGTCACTCTGTCTTGTCTGTGTCACCTTGTCTTGTCTCTGTCACCCTGTCTTCTCTCTTTCACCCTCTCTTGTCTCTGTCCCCAGCACCCACTCCTCTTTGGCTCTGTCACCCTGCCATGTATATGCCACCCTCCACTGTCTCTTACACTCTGTTGTCTCCCCGTCACCCTTCCCTGTCTGTCACTCTGTTACCCCTGACGTTCTATCGTGTCTCTTGCCCTACCTTGTCTCTATCACCCTGCCCTGCCCAGTCTTGTCTCTCTTACCCTGTAATGTCTCTGTCTCCTACTCATGTCTCTTTCACCCTGCCCTATCTCTGCCACCAGCACTCTCCTTTGCCTCTGTCACCCTGTCTTGTCTTCTCACCTTGTCTTGTCTCTGTCACTCTCTCTTGTTTCTGTCACCCTGTCTTGTCTCTGTCACCCTCTCTTGTCTCTGTCACCTTGTCTTGTCTCTGTCACTCTCTCTTGTCTCTGTCACCTTGTCTTGTCTCTGTCACTCTCTCTTGTCTCTGTCACCCTGTCTTGTCTCTGTCACCCTATCTTGTCTCTGTCACTCTCTCTTGTCTCTGTCACCCTGTCTTGTCTCTGTCACCCTCTCTTGTCTCTGTCACTCTCTCGCCTCTGTCACCTTGTCTTGTCTCTGTCACTCTCTCTTGTCTCTGTCACCTTGTCTTGTCTCTGTCACTCTCTCTTGTCTCTGTCACCCTGTCTTGCCTCTGAGACTCTTTCTTGTCTCTGTCACCATGTCTTGTCTCTGTCACTCTGTCTTGTCTGTGTCACCTTGTCTTGTCTCTGTCACCCTGTCTTCTCTCTTTCACCCTCTCTTGTCTCTGTCCCCAGCACCCACTCCTCTTTGGCTCTGTCACCCTGCCATGTATATGCCACCCTCCACTGTCTCTTACACTCTGTTGTCTCCCCGTCACCCTTCCCTGTCTGTCACTCTGTTACCCCTGACGTTCTATCGTGTCTCTTGCCCTACCTTGTCTCTATCACCCTGCCCTGCCCAGTCTTGTCTCTCTTACCCTGTAATGTCTCTGTCTCCTACTCATGTCTCTTTCACCCTGCCCTATCTCTGCCACCAGCACTCTCCTTTGCCTCTGTCACCCTGTCTTGTCTTCTCACCTTGTCTTGTCTCTGTCACTCTCTCTTGTCTCTGTCACCTTGTCTTGTCTCTGTCACTCTCTCTTGTCTCTGTCACCCTGTCTTGCCTCTGAGACTCTTTCTTGTCTTTGTCACCATGTCTTGTCCCTGTCACTCTGTCTTGTCTGTGTCACCTTGTCTTGTCTCTGTCACCCTGTCTTCTCTCTTTCACCCTCTCTTGTCTCTGTCCCCAGCACCCACTCCTCTTTGGCTCTGTCACCCTGCCATGTCTATGCCACCCTCCACTGTCTCTTACACTCTGTTGTCTCCCCGTCGCCCTTCCCTGTCTGTCACTCTGTTACCCCTGACGTCCTATCGTGTCTCTTGCCCTACCTTGTCTCTGTCACCCTGCCCTGCCCAGTCTTGTCTCTCTTACCCTGTAATGTCTCTGTCTCCTACTCATGTCTCTTTCACCCTGCCCTATCTCTGCCACCAGCACTCTCCTTTGCCTCTGTCACCCTGTCTTGTCTTCTCACCTTGTCTTGTCTCTGTCACTCTCTCTTGTCTCTGTCACCTTGTCTTGTCTCTGTCACTCTCTCTTGTCTCTGTCACCCTGTCTTGCCTCTGAGACTCTTTCTTGTCTTTGTCACCATGTCTTGTCCCTGTCACTCTGTCTTGTCTGTGTCACCTTGTCTTGTCTCTGTCACCCTGTCTTCTCTCTTTCACCCTCTCTTGTCTCTGTCCCCAGCACCCACTCCTCTTTGGCTCTGTCACCCTGCCATGTCTATGCCACCCTCCACTGTCTCTTACACTCTGTTGTCTCCCCGTCGCCCTTCCCTGTCTGTCACTCTGTTACCCCTGACGTTCTATCGTGTCTCTTGCCCTACCTTGTCTCTGTCACCCTGCCCTATCTCTGCCACCAGCACTCTCCTTTGCCTCTGTCACCCTGTCTTGTCTTCTCACCTTGCTTTGTCTCTGTCACCATCTCTTGTCTCTGTCACCATGCCTTGTTTGATATCCAAAATAGGGGACACTGTTCCTAGTGCAGGGTGCAAAAGTCACCAATGCATGAAGGTGCAAAAAGTCACCTATCAATGAAACAAGAAAATACAAAAGAGAGAAACAGAATCCCTAGGTAAGGTAAAACCCTGTCCATCTGTTATTTTCACAGCTTGGTAGATTGGGTGAGTCCATTGCCTGTTGCCAGCGGATGTTTTTCCTCAGTATAGCGAGGTGAGCACGTTTTAAGAGATAACATTCTTTTGGGCATTGACCTGTGACAAGGCCTTTCGAGTATCTTGTTATATAGTGGTGGAGACCCCCCTTATATACTTAGTATATATGGGTGCAATTGGGTCCCCTGTCACCAACCGCATTCTATTAAATGCATGCAAGGGGCTTACATTGCTTTTATAGGGGCCCACCCACATGCTATAACCCATGCTTTGCTGGGTACCCTTGATTATCTGGTGTGAACTTGTGTCCCATGCGCCTGCTAGTTTTAACCTTTACATGTTTTAGATGTGCACACAGCGGTGGCACATCATGTGGCATCAAGGTGTTCCTGGTGCTATAATTTGTATCCTATTGTGTTTTGTCTTCTTCTCTAGGTACTAATCAGGAGCGGATACAACATGCAGCTGTAGCCAGATGTTGGGTATACAGGTTACCGCCCGCCCTGATTGATTATGAGGGTATTTTAAATTTGTCTTCCACGTGCACTTTACATTTTATAATTCTGGTCCTGACGAAGCGCCAACGACCCTTAAGGCGACGCAGGCGCGAAACATGTTGACCTATGTCTTTCTATACCCGGGCATAGTATGCCACTGGGGCTAGATTTTATTTAGCAGATAATTCTGCTTAGGGTACACTATCTAAAATATTCGCTGCATGGTTACCCATTATGAATTTTACACTACACTTGCACGCACTATTTTACCCTTTATTGACCCACCACCCTGCACACCCACATGCACCATCCGGCGGTCCTACAAAAGATCTCCGACAAAGTGACCCTTCGGGGGACCCGTAGGGAATTGCAGCGCCGGCCCTACGAGGAGCAACTGCCCGATGATGAAGCATGACACCTTTCGAGGTGTGTGAGGGCAACAGAGGACACAAAATGGTTTCCCTGTTTTCTGTGGGTCTCCTTACCTAGGGATTCTGTTTCTCTCTTTTGTATGTTCTTGTTTCATTGATAGGTGACTTTTTGCACCTTCCTGCATTGGTGACTTTTGCACCCTGCACTAGGAACAGTGTCCCCTTTTTTGGATATCAATATAGAAGAAGGAGCATGGACACTGGACCTTTAATAGCTCCTTGGTCCCCCCTCTCTTTTGTATAGCACCATGCCTTGTCTCTCTACACCCTGTTGTGTCCCTGTCACCCTTACCTGTCTGCCACTCTGTTAGCCCTAACGTCCTATCTTGTCTCTCTTCCTGCCTTGTCTCTGTCACCCTGTCGCGTTTCTGTCACCCTCCCTTGTCTCTGTTACCTTGGCTTGTCTCTCTCACCCTGTCTAGTCTCGCTTACCTACCCTTGTCTCTTTCACACTGTCCTGTCTTTGTCACCAGAACCCTCTCTTGTCTCTGTCACTCTGCCCTGTCTCCCTGTTCACACTCCACCCTGTCTCCCTGCTCACACTCCACCCTGTCACTCTGTTCACAATCCACCCTGTCTCCCAGCTCATACTCCACTCTGTCTCTCTGTTCACACTGCACCCTGTCTCCTAACTCACCCACTGCCCTGCCTACCTGTTCACACTCCACCCTGTCTCCCTGTTCACACCCCACCTGTCTCCCTGTTCACACTCCACCCTGTCTTCCTGTTCACACTCCGGCCTGTCTCCCTATTCACAATCCACCCTGTCTCTCTGTTCACAATCCACCCTGTCTCCCTGTTCACACTCCACCCTGTCTCCCTGTTCACACTCCACCCTCTCTCCCTGTTCACACTCCACCCTGTCTCCCTGTTCACACTCCACCCTGTCTCCCAGCTCATACTCCACTCTGTCTCTCTGTTCACACTGCACCCTGTCTCCTAACTCACCCACTGCCCTGCCTACCTGTTCACACTCCACCCTGTCTCCCTGTTCACACCCCACCTGTCTCCCTGTTCACACTCCACCCTGTCTTCCTGTTCACACTCCGGCCTGTCTCCCTATTCACAATCCACCCTGTCTCTCTGTTCACAATCCACCCTGTCTCCCTGTTCACACTCCACCCTGTCTCCCTGTTCACACTCCACCCTCTCTCCCTGTTCACACTCCACCCTGTCTCCCTGTTCACACTCCACCCTGTCTCACTGTTCACACTCCACCCTGTCTCCCTGCTCACACTCCACCCTGTCTATCTGTTCACACTCCACACTGTCTCCCTGTTCACACTCCACCCTGTCTCCCTGTTCACACTCCACCCTGTCTCCCTGCTCACACTGCACCCTGTCTATCTGTTCACACTCCACCCTGTCTCCCTGTTCACACTCCGCCCTGTCTCCCTGTTCACACTCCACTCTGTCTCCCTGCTCACACTCCGCCCTGTCTCCCTGTTCACACTCCACTCTGTCTCCCTGCTCACACTCCACCCTGTCTCCCTGTTCACACTCCACCCTGTCTTCCTGTTCACACCCCACCTGTCTCCCTGTTCACACTCCACCCTGTCTCCCTGCTCACACTCCACCCTGTCACTCTGTTCACAATCCACCCTGTCTCCCAGCTCACACTCCACTCTGTCTCTCTGTTCACACTGCACCCTGTCTCCTAACTCACCCACTGCCCTGCCTACCTGTTCACACTCCACCCTGTCTCCCTGTTCACACCCCACCTGTCTCCCTGTTCACACTCCACCCTGTCTCCCTGTTCACACCCCACCTGTCTCCCTGTTCACACTCCACCCTGTCTTCCTGTTCACACTCCGGCCTGTCTCCCTATTCACAATCCACCCTGTCTCTCTGTTCACAATCCACCCTGTCTCCCTGTTCACACTCCACCCTGTCTCCCTGTTCACACTCCACCCTCTCTCCCTGTTCACACTCCACCCTGTCTCCCTGTTCACACTCCACCCTGTCTCACTGTTCACACTCCACCCTGTCTCCCTGCTCACACTCCACCCTGTCTATCTGTTCACACTCCACACTGTCTCCCTGTTCACACTCCACCCTGTCTCCCTGTTCACACTCCACCCTGTCTCCCTGCTCACACTGCACCCCGTCTATCTGTTCACACTCCACCCTGTCTCCCTGTTCACACTCCGCCCTGTCTCCCTGTTCACACTCCACTCTGTCTCCCTGCTCACACTCCACCCTGTCTCCCTGTTCACACTCTATGTTGTCTCCCTGTTCACACTTCACCCTGTCTCCCTGTTCACACTCCGCCCTGTCTCCCTATTCACACTCCACCCTGTCTCCCTGTTCACACTCCACCCTGTCTCCCTGTTCACACTCCTCCCTGTCTCCCTGTTCACACTCCACCCTGTCTCCCTGTTCACACTACACCCTGTCTCCCTATTCACACTCCACCCTGTCTCCCTGTTCACAATCCACCCTGTCTCCCTGTTCACACTCCACCCTGTCTTCCTGTTCACACTCCACCCTGTCTCCCTGTTCACACTCTGCCCTGTCTCCCTGTTTACACTCTACATTGTCTCCCTGTTCACACTCCGCCCTGTCTCCCTGTTCACACTCCGCCCTGTCTCCCTGTTCACACTCCGCCCTGTCTCCCTGTTCACAATCCACTCTGTCTCTCTGTTCACACTCCACCCTGTCTCCCTGCTCACACTCCACCCTGTCTATCTGTTCACACTCCACACTGTCTCCCTGCTCACACTCCACCCTGTCTATCTGTTCACACTCCACACTGTCTCCCTGCTCACACTCCACCCTGTTTCCCTTTTCACACTCTATGTTGTCTCCCTGTTCACACTCTATGTTGTCTCCCTGTTCACACTCCACCCTGTCTCCCTGTTCACACTCAACCCTGTCTCCCTGTACACACTCCACCCTGTCTCCCTATTCACACTCCACCCTGTCTCCTTGTTTACACTCCACCCTTCTCTTTACTCACGGTTTTCAAGGCCAGAGCCACAAAAATCCAACCAATCCGGTGCGTGTAACGCGTCTGAACGGCCTGTCCTAAGACAAGCCCCCTCGGAGGGGAGGAGCCGAGAGGCAACAGGAAGATCCCTCCTCGGGATCCACAGCGGAGACCCCTCCACTGGATCCGCAGCGGAGACCCCTCCACTGGATCCGCAGCGGAGACCCCTCCTCGGGATCCGCAGCGGAGACCCCTCCACTGGATCCGCAGCGGAGACCCCTCCACTGGATCCGCAGCAGAGACCCCTCCACTGGATCCGTAGCAGAGACCCCTCCACTGGATCCGCAGCGGAGACCCCTCCACTGGATCCGCAGCGGAGATCCCTCCCCTGGATCCGCAGCGGAGACCCCTCCACTGGATCCACAGCGGAGACCCCTCCACTGGATCCGCAGCGGAGACCCCTCCACTGGATCCGTAGCGGAGACCCCTCCACTGGATCCGCAACGGAGACCCCTCCACTGGATCCGCAGCGGAGACCCCTCCCCTGGATCCGCAGCGGAGACACCTCCTCGGGATCCACAGCGGAGACCCCTCCACTGGATCCGCAGCGGAGACCCCTCCACTGGATCCGCAGCGGAGACCCCTCCCCTGGATCCGCAGCGGAGACCCCTCCACTGGATCCGCAGCGGAGACACCTCCACTGGATCCGCCAGGAGCTGGGCTCGCCGAGGAGACCCCGGGCCCTGCAGGGTTAAAGGGCAGAACGCAGGCAGATGTCTCCTGAACTGCAAGGATGTCTCAACGGAGCCCTGCAAAAGCACAGGTCTCAAGGGTGGGGGGGGGGGGGGGGGGGGGCGGGGGGACACTGTACAGGTGGGTCTCACAGAGACATCTGTCCAGCTCCTCGTGTGCAGGAAGGTCTCGCACAGATGTCTATCTCCGGCTCATCTTGTACTGAGAGGTCTCGCAGAGATGTCTCTCTCCGGCTCATCTTGTACTGAGCGATCTCGCAGAGATGTCTCTCTCCAGCACTGAGAGGTCTCGCAGAGATGTCTCTCTCCGGCTCATCTTGTACTGAGCGGTCTCGCAGAAATGTTTACCCCCAGCAGAGATGTCTCTCCCCAGCACTGAGAGGTCTCGCAGAGATGTCTCTCTCTGGCTCATCCTGTACTGTGTGGTCTCGCAGAGATGTCTCTTTCCGGCTCATCCGGGCTCATCCTGTACTGAGAGGTCTCGCAGAGATGTCTCTCTCCGGCTCATCCTGAACTGAGAGGTCTCGCAGTGATGTCTCTCTCCAGCTCATCCTGTAATGAGAGGTCTCGCAGAGATGTCTCTCTCCAGCACTGAGCGGTCTCGCAGAGATGTCTCTCTCCGGCTCATCTTGTACTGAGCGGTCTCGCAGAAATGTCTCTCCCCAGCACTGAGCGGTCTCGCAGAGATGTCTCTCCCCAGCACTGAGAGGTCTCGCAGAGATGTCTCTCTCCGGCTCATCCGGGCTCATCCTGTAATGAGAGGTCTCGCAGAGATGTCTCTCTCTGGCTCATCCTGTACTGGGCGGTCTCGCAGAGATGTCTCTCTCCAGCACTGGGCGGTCTCGCAGAGATGTCTCTCTCCAGCACTGAGCGGTCTCGCAGAGATGTCTCTCTCTGGCTCATCCTGTACTGAGAGGTCTCGCAGAGATGTCTCTCCCCAGCACTGAGCGGTCTCGCAGAGATGTCTCTCTCCGTCTCGTCCTGTACTGAGAGGTCTCGCAGAGATGTCTCTCTCCGGCTCATCCTGTACTGAGAGGTCTCGCAGAGATGCTTCTCCGGTGGAAGCAGTGCGCGCAGCAGCGCCTCCCCCCGGCCGCCACCCGTGCCTCTCACCGGCAGGACGCTCTCCGCAGTCTGGGTGAGCTGGGGTCAAAGCGCCGCACCTCCCCCGACGCTCCCCAGGGCTAGGCTCGAGACGGAGCACTTTGCAGCACCGACATCACGGAGGGTCAGTGGAGCAGACATATCGGGCGTGTGTGCGCGAGAGAGACCTCTAGGCACCTGTGCAGCGCTGCAAAGGGTGTGCAGTCTGAATACAGTGCCCTGCCGAGGTGTGTGTGATCTGAGTACTGTAAGGCACAGTGACCTGCCGAGGTGTGTGTGATCTGAGTACTGTAGGGCACGGCGACCTGCCGAGGTGTGTGTGATCTGAGTACTGTAGGACACAGTGACCTGCAGAGGTGTGTGTGATCTGAGTACTGTAGGGCACAGTGACCTGCCGAGGTGTGTGTGATCTGAGTACTGTAGGGCACAGTGACCTGCCGAGGTGTGTGTGATCTGAGTACTGTAGGGCACGGCGACCTGCCGAGGTGTGTGTGATCTGAGTACTGTAGGACACAGTGACCTGCAGAGGTGTGTGTGATCTGAGTACTGTAGGACACAGTGACCTGCCGAGGTGTGTGTGATCTGAGTACTGTAGGGCACAGTGCCCTGCCGAGGTGTGTGACTAGAGTACTGTAGGGCACAGTGACCTGCTAAAGTGTGTGATCTGAGTACTGTAGGGCACAGTGACCGGCGTGGTGTGTGACTAGAGTACTATAGGGCATAGCGACCTGACGAGGTGTGTGACTAGAGTACTGTAGGACACAGCCCCCTGCCGAGATGTGTGTTCTGAGCACTGTAGGGTACAGCGACCTGCCGAGGTGTGTGATCTGAGTACTGTAGGGCACAGTGACCTGCCGAGGTGTGTGACTAGAGTACTGTAGGGCACAGTGACCTGCCGAGGTGTGTGTGATCTGAGTACTGTAGGGCACAGTGACCTGCCGAGGTGTGTGTGATCTGAGTACTGTAGGGCACAGTGACCTGCCGAGGTGTGTGACTAGAGTACTGTAGGGCACAGTGACCTGCCGAGGTGTGTGTGATCTGAGTACTGTAGGGCACAGTGACCTGCCGAGGTGTGTGTGATCTGAGTACTGTAGGGCACGGCGACCTGCCGAGGTGTGTGTGATCTGAGTACTGTAGGGCACAGTGCCCTGCCGAGGTGTGTGTGATCTGAGTACTGTAGGGCACAGTGACCTGCCGAGGTGTGTGTGATCTGAGTACTGTAGGGCACAGTGCCCTGCCGAGGTGTGTGACTAGAGTACTGTAGGGCACAGTGACCTGCTAAAGTGTGTGATCTGAGTACTGTAGGGCACAGTGACCGGCGTGGTGTGTGACTAGAGTACTATAGGGCATAGCGACCTGACGAGGTGTGTGACTAGAGTACTGTAGGACACAGCCCCCTGCCGAGATGTGTGTTCTGAGCACTGTAGGGTACAGCGACCTGCCGAGGTGTGTGATCTGAGTACTGTAGGGCACAGCGACCTGCCGAGGTGTGTGATCTGAGTACTGTAGGGCACAGCGACCTGACGAGGTGTGTGATCTGAGTACTGTAGGGCACAGTGACCGGCGAGGTGTGTGTGATCTGAGTACTGTAGGGCACAGTGCCCTGCCGAGGTGTGTGATCTGAGTACTGTAGGGCACAGCGACCTGACGAGGTGTGTGTGATCTGAGTACTGTAGGGCACAGCGACCTGCCGAGGTGTGTGATCTGAGTACTGTAGGGCACAGCGACCTGACGAGGTGTGTGATCTGAGTACTGTAGGGCACAGTGACCGGCGAGGTGTGTGTGATCTGAGTACTGTAGGGCACAGCGACCTGACGAGGTGTGTGATCTGAGTACTGTAGGGCACAGTGACCGGCGAGGTGTGTGTGATCTGAGTACTGTAGGGCACAGCGACCTGATGAGGTGTGTGATCTGAGTACTGTAGGGCACAGTGACCGGCGAGGTGTGTGTGATCTGAGTACTGTAGGGCACAGTGAACTGCCGAGGTGTGTGATCTGAGTACTGTAGGGCACAGTGAACTGCCGATGGGTGTGTGTGATCTGAGTACTGTAGGGCACAGTGACCTGGCGAGGCGTGTGATCTGAGTACTGTAGGGCCCAGTGACCTGCTGAGGTGTGTGTGATCTGAGTACTGTAGGGCACAGCGACCTGATGAGGTGTGTGATCTGAGTACTGTAGGGCACAGTGACCTGCCGAGGTGTGTGATCTGAGTACTGTAGGGCACAGTGACCTGCCAAGGTGTGTGATCTGAGTACTGTAGGGCACAGTGACCTGCCGAGGTGTGTGATCTGAGTACTGTTGAGAACAGCGACCTGCCGAGGTGTGTGTGATCTGAGTACTGTTGGGCACAGCGACCTGCCGAGGTGTGTGTGATCTGAGTACTGAAGGACACAGTGACCTGCCGAGGTGTGAGCGATCTGAGAACTGTAAGACCCAGCGACCTTTGGAGGTGTGTGTAATCTGAGTACTGTAGGGCACAGTGACCTGCCGAGGTGTGTGATCTGAGCACTTTAGGGCACAGTGACCTGCCGAGGTGTGCGGTCTGAGCACTTTAGGGCACAGTGACCTGCCGAGGTGTGTGTGATCTGAGTACTGTAGGGCACAGTGACCTGCCGAGGTGTGTGTGATCTGAGTACTGTAGGGCACAGTGACCTGGCGAGGCGTGTGATCTGAGTACTGTAGGGCCCAGTGACCTGGCGAGGCGTGTGATCTGAGTACTGTAGGGCCCAGTGACCTGCTGAGGTGTGTGTGATCTGAGTACTGCAGGACACAGCGGCCTGCCGAGGTGTGTGCAGTCTGAGTACTGTAGGGCACAGTGACCTGTCGAGGAGTGCAATCTGAGTACTGTTGAGAACAGCGACCTGCCGAGTTGTGTGTGATCTGAGTACTGTTGGGCACAGCGACCTGCCGAGGTGTCTGATCTGAGTACTGTAGGGCACAGTGACCGGCGAGGTGTGTAATCTGAGCACTTTAGGGCACAGCGACCTGCCGAGATGTGAGCGATCTGAGAACTGTAAGACCCAGCGACCTTCGGAGTTGGTGTAATCTGAGAAGTGTAAGGCACAGTGACCTGCCGAGGTGTGAGCGATCTGAGAACTGTAAGACCCAGCGACCTTTGGAGGTGTGTGTAATCTGAGTACTGTAGGGCACAGTGACCTGCCGAGGTGTGTGATCTGAGCACTTTAGGGCACAGTGACCTGCCGAGGTGTGTGGTCTGAGCACTTTAGGGCACAGTGACCTGCCGAGGTGTGTGATCTGAGCACTGTAAGGCACAGTGACCTGCCGAGGTGTGTGATCTGAGTACTGTAAGACCCAGCGACCTTCGGAGGTGTGTGTAATCTGAGAAGTGTAAGGCACAGTGACCTGACGAGGTGTGTGGTCTGAGCACTTTAGGGCACAGTGACCTGACGAGGTGTGTGCAGTCTGAGTACTGTAGGGTACAGTGACCTGATGAGGTGTGTCTAATCTGAGTACTGTAAGGCACAGTGACCTGCCGAGGTGTGTGATCTGAGTACTGTTGAGAACAGCGACCTGCCGAGGTGTGTGTGATCTGAGCACTGTAGGGCACAGTGACCTGCTGAGGTGTGTGCAGCCTGAGTACTGTAGGGTACAGTGACCTGCTGAGGTGAGTGCAGTCTGAGTACTGTAGGGTACAGTGACCTGCCGAGGTGTGTGTGATCTGAGTACTATAAGGCACAGCGACCTGCGGAGGTGTGTGCAGTCTGAGTACTGTAGGGTACAGTGACCTGCGGAGGTGTGTGCAGTCTGAATAATGTAAGGCACAGCGACCTGCGGAGGTGTGTGCAGTCTGAATAATGTAAGGCACAGCGACCTGCGGAGGTGTGTGCAGTCTGAGTACTGTAGGGTACAATGACCTGCGGAGGTGTGTGCAGTCTGATTAATGTAAGGCACAGTGATCTGCCGAGATGTGTACGATCTGGGTACTGTTGGGCACAGTGACCAGCTAAGGTGTGTGCAGAACGAGTACTGTAAGGTACAGTGACCTGGTGAGGTGTGTGTAATCTGAACACTGTAGGGCACAGTGACCTGCCGAGGTGTGTGTGATCTGAGTACTGAAGGGCACAGTGACCTGCCGAGGTGTGTGCGATCTGACTACCATAGGGCACAGTGACCTGCAGAGGTGTGTGTGATCTGAGTGCTGTAGGGCACAGTGCCCTGCCGAGGTGTGTGTGATCTGAATACTGTAGGGCACAGCAACCTGCCGAGGTGTGTGTAATCTGAGAAGTGTAGGGTACAGTGACCTGCAGAGGTGTGTGATCTGAGCACTTTAGGGCACAGTGACCTGCCGAGGTGTGTGACTAGAGTACTGTAGGGCACACTGACCTGCCGAGGTGTGTGTGATCTGAGTACTGTAGGGCACAGTGCCCTGCCGAGGTGTGTGTGATCTGAGTACTGTAGGGCACAGTGACCTGCCGAGGTGTGTGTGATCTGAGTACTGTAGGGCACAGTGCCCTGCCGAGGTGTGTGTGATCTGAGTACTGTAGGGCACAGTGACCTGCCGAGGTGTGTGTGATCTGAGTACTGTAGGGCACAGTGCCCTGCCGAGGAGTGTGTGATCTGAGTACTGTAGGGCACAGTGACCTGCCGAGGTGTGTGTGATCTGAGTACTGTAGGGCACAGTGCCCTGCCGAGGTGTGTGTGATCTGAGTACTGTAGGGCACAGTGACCTGCCGAGGTGTGTGTGATCTGAGTACTGTAGGGCACAGTGCCCTGCCGAGGTGTGTGTGATCTGAGTACTGTAGGGCACAGTGACCTGCCGAGGTGTTTGTGATCTGAGAACTGTAAGACCCAGCGACCTTCGGAGGTGTGTGTAATCTGAGAAGTGTAGGGCACAGTGACCTGCCGAGGTGTGTGATCTGAGCACTTTAGGCCACAGTGACCTGCCGAGGTGTGTGACTAGAGTACTGTAGGGCACAGTGACCTGCTAAAGTGTGTGATCTGAGTACTGTAGGGCATAGTGACCTGCCGAGGTGTGTGATCTGAGCACTTTAGGGCACAGTGACCTTCCGAGTTGTGTGGCTTGAGCACTTTAGGGCACAGTGACCTGCCGAGGTGTGTGATCTGAGCACTGTAAGGCACAGTGACCTGCCGAGGTGTGTGATCTGAGTACTGTAAGACCCAGCGACCTTCGGAGGTGTGTGTAATCTGAGAAGTGTAAGGCACAGTGACCTGACGAGGTGTGTGGTCTGAGCACTTTAGGTCACAGTGACCTGACGAGGTGTGTGCAGTCTGAGTACTGTAGGGTACAGTGACCTGATGAGGTCTGTCTAATCTGAGTACTGTAAGGCACAGTGACCTGCCGAGGTGTGTGATCTGAGCACTGTAGGGCACAGTGACCTGCTGAGGTGTGTGCAGCCTGAGTACTGTAGAGTACAGTGACCTGCTGAGGTGAGTGCAGTCTGAGTACTGTAGGGTACAGTGACCTGCCGAGGTGTGTGTGATCTGAGTACTGTAAGGCACAGCGACCTGCGGAGGTGTGTGCAGTCTGAGTACTGTAGGGCACAGTGACCTGCCGAGGTGTGTGCAGTCTGAGTACTGTAGGGTACAGTGACATGCGGAGGTGTGTGCAGTCTGAATAATGTAAGGCACAGCGACCTGCGGAGGTGTGTGCAGTCTGAGTACTGTAGGGTACAGTGACCTGCGGAGGTGTGTGCAGTCTGATTAATGTAAGGCACAGTGATCTGCCGAGATGTGTACGATCTGAGTACTGTTGGGCACAGTGACCAGCTGAGGTGTGTGCAGAACGAGTACTGTAAGGTACAGTGACCTGGTGAGGTGTGTGTAATCTGAACACTGTAGGGCACAGCGATCTGCTGAGGTGTGTGAGATCTGAGTACTGTAGGGCACAGTGACCTGCCGAGGTGTGTGTGATCTGAGTACTGTAGGGCACAGTGACCTGCCGAGGTGTGTGCGATCTGACTACCATAGGTCACAGTGACCTGCAGAGGTGTGTGTGATCTGAGTGCTGTAGGGCACAGTGCCCTGCCGAGGTGTGTGTGATCTGAGTACTGTATGGCACAGCGACCTGCCGAGGTGTGTGTAATCTGAGAAGTGTAGGGTACATTGACCTGCCGAGGTGTGTGATCTGAGCACTTTAGGGCACAGTGACCTGCCGCGGTGTGTGACTAGAGTACTGTAGGGCACACTGACCTGCCGAGGTGTGTGTGATCTGAGTACTGTAGGGCACAGTGCCCTGCCGAGGTGTGTGTGATCAGAGTACTGTAGGGCACAGTGACCTGCCGAGGTGTGTGTGATCTGAGTACTGTAGGGCACAGTGCCCTGCCGAGGTGTGTGTGATCTGAGTACTGTAGGGCACAGTGACCTGCCGAGGTGTGTGTGATCTGAGTACTGTAGGGCACAGTGCCCTGCCGAGGTGTGTGTGATCTGAGTACTGTAGGGCACAGTGACCTGCCGAGGTGTGTGTGATCTGAGTACTGTAGGGCACAGTGCCCTGCCGAGGTGTGTGTGATCTGAGTACTGTAGGGCACAGTGACCTGCCGAGGTGTGTGTGATCTGAGTACTGTAGGGCACAGTGCCCTGCCGAGGTGTGTGTGATCTGAGTACTGTAGGGCACAGTGACCTGCCGAGGTGTTTGTGATCTGAGAACTGTAAGACCCAGCGACCTTCGGAGGTGTGTGTAATCTGAGAAGTGTAGGGCACAGTGACCTGCCGAGGTGTGTGATCTGAGCACTTTAGGGCACAGTGACCTGCCGAGGTGTGTGACTAGAGTACTGTAGGGCACAGTGACCTGCTAAAGTGTGTGATCTGAGTACTGTAGGGCACAGTGACCGGCGTGGTGTGTGACTAGAGTACTATAGGGCACAGCGACCTGACGAGGTGTGTGACTAGAGTACTGTAGGACACAGCCCCCTGCCGAGATGTGTGTTCTGAGCACTGTAGGGCACAGCGACCTGCCGAGGTGTGTGATCTGAGTACTGTAGGGCACAGCGAAATGGCGAGGTGTGTGTAATCTGGCACTGTAGGGCACAGCGACCTGCCGAGGTGTGTGATCTGAGTGCTGTAGGGCACAGCGATCTGACGAGGTGTGTGATCTGAATACTGTAGGGCACAGCAACCTGCCGAGGTGTGTGTAATCTGAGAAGTGTAGGGTACAGTGACCTGCAGAGGTGTGTGATCTGAGCACTTTAGGGCACAGTGACCTGCCGAGGTGTGTGACTAGAGTACTGTAGGGCACACTGACCTGCCGAGGTGTGTGTGATCTGAGTACTGTAGGGCACAGTGCCCTGCCGAGGTGTGTGTGATCTGAGTACTGTAGGGCACAGTGACCTGCCGAGGTGTGTGTGATCTGAGTACTGTAGGGCACAGTGCCCTGCCGAGGTGTGTGTGATCTGAGTACTGTAGGGCACAGTGACCTGCCGAGGTGTGTGTGATCTGAGTACTGTAGGGCACAGTGCCCTGCCGAGGTGTGTGTGATCTGAGTACTGTAGGGCACAGTGACCTGCCGAGGTGTGTGTGATCTGAGTACTGTAGGGCACAGTGCCCTGCCGAGGTGTGTGTGATCTGAGTACTGTAGGGCACAGTGACCTGCCGAGGTGTGTGTGATCTGAGTACTGTAGGGCACAGTGCCCTGCCGAGGTGTGTGTGATCTGAGTACTGTAGGGCACAGTGACCTGCCGAGGTGTTTGTGATCTGAGAACTGTAAGACCCAGCGACCTTCGGAGGTGTGTGTAATCTGAGAAGTGTAGGGCACAGTGACCTGCCG
The DNA here is from genome assembly GCF_964263255.1 of Lissotriton vulgaris. NCBI lineage: Eukaryota > Metazoa > Chordata > Amphibia > Caudata > Salamandridae > Lissotriton > Lissotriton vulgaris. Next base: position 5,087 of record NW_028246107.1, on the reverse strand, counting down.
AGGTGTGTGATCTGAGCACTTTAGGCCACAGTGACCTGCCGAGGTGTGTGACTAGAGTACTGTAGGGCACAGTGACCTGCTAAAGTGTGTGATCTGAGTACTGTAGGGCACAGTGACCTGCCGAGGTGTGTGATCTGAGCACTTTAGGGCACAGTGACCTTCCGAGTTGTGTGGCTTGAGCACTTTAGGGCACAGTGACCTGCCGAGGTGTGTGATCTGAGCACTGTAAGGCACAGTGACCTGCCGAGGTGTGTGATCTGAGTACTGTAAGACCCAGCGACCTTCGGAGGTGTGTGTAATCTGAGAAGTGTAAGGCACAGTGACCTGACGAGGTGTGTGGTCTGAGCACTTTAGGTCACAGTGACCTGACGAGGTGTGTGCAGTCTGAGTACTGTAGGGTACAGTGACCTGATGAGGTCTGTCTAATCTGAGTACTGTAAGGCACAGTGACCTGCCGAGGTGTGTGATCTGAGCACTGTAGGGCACAGTGACCTGCTGAGGTGTGTGCAGCCTGAGTACTGTAGAGTACAGTGACCTGCTGAGGTGAGTGCAGTCTGAGTACTGTAGGGTACAGTGACCTGCCGAGGTGTGTGTGATCTGAGTACTGTAAGGCACAGCGACCTGCGGAGGTGTGTGCAGTCTGAGTACTGTAGGGCACAGTGACCTGCCGAGGTGTGTGCAGTCTGAGTACTGTAGGGTACAGTGACCTGCGGAGGTGTGTGCAGTCTGAATAATGTAAGGCACAGCGACCTGCGGAGGTGTGTGCAGTCTGAGTACTGTAGGGTACAGTGACCTGCGGAGGTGTGTGCAGTCTGACTAATGTAAGGCACAGTGATCTGCCGAGATGTGTACGATCTGAGTACTGTTGGGCACAGTGACCAGCTGAGGTGTGTGCAGAATGAGTACTGTAAGGTACAGTGACCTGGTGAGGTGTGTGTAATCTGAACACTGTAGGGCACAGCGATCTGCTGAGGTGTGTGAGATCTGAGTACTGTAGGGCACAGTGACCTGCCGAGGTGTGTGTGATCTGAGTACTGTAGGGCACAGTGACCTGCCGAGGTGTGTGCGATCTGACTACCATAGGGCACAGTGACCTGCAGAGGTGTGTGTGATCTGAGTGCTGTAGGGCACAGTGCCCTGCCGAGGTGTGTGTGATCTGAGTACTGTATGGCACAGCGACCTGCCGAGGTGTGTGTAATCTGAGAAGTGTAGGGTACATTGACCTGCCGAGGTGTGTGATCTGAGCACTTTAGGGCACAGTGACCTGCCGAGGTGTGTGACTAGAGTACTGTAGGGCACAGTGACCTGCCGAGGTGTGTGTGATCTGAGTACTGTAGGGCACAGTGCCCTGCCGAGGTGTGTGTGATCAGAGTACTGTAGGGCACAGTGACCTGCCGAGGTGTGTGTGATCTGAGTACTGTAGGGCACAGTGCCCTGCCGAGGTTTGTGTGATCTGAGTACTGTAGGGCACAGTGACCTGCCGAGGTGTGTGTGATCTGAGTACTGTAGGGCACAGTGCCCTGCCGAGGTGTGTGTGATCTGAGTACTGTAGGGCACAGTGACCTGCCGAGGTGTGTGTGATCTGAGTACTGTAGGGCACAGTGCCCTGCCGAGGTGTGTGTGATCTGAGTACTGTAGGGCACAGTGACCTGCCGAGGTGTGTGTGATCTGAGTACTGTAGGGCACAGTGCCCTGCCGAGGTGTGTGTGATCTGAGTACTGTAGGGCACAGTGACCTGCCGAGGTGTTTGTGATCTGAGAACTGTAAGACCCAGCGACCTTCGGAGGTGTGTGTAATCTGAGAAGTGTAGGGCACAGTGACCTGCCGAGGTGTGTGATCTGAGCACTTTAGGGCACAGTGACCTGCCGAGGTGGTTGACTAGAGTACTGTAGGGCACAGTGACCTGCTAAAGTGTGTGATCTGAGTACTGTAGGGCACAGTGACCGGCGTGGTGTGTGACTAGAGTACTATAGGGCACAGCGACCTGACGAGGTGTGTGACTAGAGTACTGTAGGACACAGCCCCCTGCCGAGATGTGTGTTCTGAGCACTGTAGGGCACAGCGACCTGCCGAGGTGTGTGATCTGAGTACTGTAGGGCACAGCGAAATGGCGAGGTGTGTGTAATCTGGCACTGTAGGGCACAGCGACCTGCCGAGGTGTGTGATCTGAGTGCTGTAGGGCACAGCGACCTGACGAGGTGTGTGATCTGAGTACTGTAGGGCACAGTGACCGGCGAGGTGTGTGTGATCTGAGTACTGTAGGGCACAGCGACCTGATGAGGTGTGTGATCTGAGTACTGTAGGGCACAGTGACCTGCCGAGGTGTGTGATCTGAGTACTGTAGGGCACAGTGACCTGCCGAGGTGTGTGTGATCTGAGTACTGTAGGGCACAGTGACCGGCGAGGTGTGTGATCTGAGTACTGTAGGGCACAGTGACCGGCGAGGTGTGTGTGATCTGAGTACTGTAGGGCACAGTGACCTGCCGAGGTGTGTGATCTGAGTACTGTAGGGCACAGTGACCTGCCGAGGTGTGTGTGATCTAAGTACTGTAGGGCACAGTGACCTGGCGAGGCGTGTGATCTGAGTACTGTAGGGCCCAGTGACCTGCTGAGGTGTGTGTGATCTGAGTACTGTAGGGCACAGTGACCTGCCGAGGTGTGTGATCTGAGTACTGTAGGGCACAGTGACCTGCCGAGGTGTGTGATCTGAGTACTTTAGGGCACAGTGACCTGCCGAGGTGTGTGATCTGAGTACTGTTGAGAACAGCGACCTGCCGAGGTGTGTGTGATCTGAGTACTGTTGGGCACAGCGACCTGCCGAGGTGTGTGTGATCTGAGTACTGAAGGACACAGTGACCTGCCGAGGTGTCTGATCTGAGTACTGTAGGACACAGTGACCAGCGAGGTGTGTAATCTGAGCACTTTAGGGCACACTGACCTGCCGAGGTGTGAGCGATCTGAGAACTGTAAGACCCAGCGACCTTTGGAGGTGTGTGTAATCTGAGTACTGTAGAGCACAGTGACCTGCCGAGGTGTGTGATCTGAGCATTTTTAGGGCACAGTGACCTGCCGAGGTGTGTGGTCTGAGCACTTTAGGGCACAGTGACCTGCCGAGGTGTGTGTGATCTGAGTACTGTAGGGCACAGTGACCTGCCGAGGTGTGTGTGATCTTCGTACTGTAGGGCACAGTGACCTGGCGAGGCGTGTGATCTGAGTACTGTAGGGCCCAGTGACCTGGCGAGGCGTGTGATCTGAGTACTGTAGGGCCCAGTGACCTGCTGAGGTGTGTGTGATCTGAGTACTGTAGGACACAGCGACCTGCCGAGGTGTGTGCAGTCTGAGTACTGTAGGGCACAGTGACCTGTCGAGGAGTGCAATCTGAGTACTGTTGAGAACAGCGACCTGCCGAGGTGTGTTTGATCTGAGTACTGTTGGGCACAGCGACCTGCCGAGGTGTCTGATCTGAGTACTGTAGGACACAGTGACCGGCGAGGTGTGTAATCGGAGTACTTTAGGGCACAGTGACCTGCCGAGGTGTGAGCGATCTGAGAACTGTAAGACCCAGCGACCTTCGGAGTTGGTGTAATCTGAGAAGTGTAAGGCACAGTGACCTGCCGAGGTGTGAGCGATCTGAGAACTGTAAGACCCAGCGACCTTTGGAGGTGTGTGTAATCTGAGTACTGTAGGGCACAGTGACCTGCCGAGGTGTGTGATCTGAGCACTTTAGGGCACAGTGACCTGCCGAGGTGTGTGGTCTGAGCACTTTAGGGCACAGTGACCTGCCGAGGTGTGTGATCTGAGCACTGTAAGGCACAGTGACCTGCCGAGGTGTGTGATCTGAGTACTGTAAGACCCAGCGACCTTCGGAGGTGTGTGTAATCTGAGAAGTGTAAGGCACAGTGACCTGACGAGGTGTGTGGTCTGAGCACTTTAGGGCACAGTGACCTGACGAGGTGTGTGCAGTCTGAGTACTGTAGGGTACAGTGACCTGATGAGGTGTGTCTAATCTGAGTACTGTAAGGCACAGTGACCTGCCGAGGTGTGTGATCTGAGCACTGTAGGGCACAGTGACCTGCTGAGGTGTGTGCAGTCTGAGTACTGTAGGGTACAGTGACCTGATGAGGTGAGTGCAGTCTGAGTACTGTAGGGTACAGTGACCTGCAGAGGTGTGTGTGATCTGAGTACTGTAAGGCACAGCGACCTGCGGAGGTGTGTGCAGTCTGAGTACTGTAAATGTAAATGTAAATGTAAATGTAAGGTGTTTTATAGCGCGCTCAATTACTACCGGAGTATCCTGGCGCGAATGACCGCTGGGGAACCCGTCCTGGCTTTCCCTGTGAGATGGTCCCATGCTGGGTATCTCCAAGGTGAAGCCAGGCATCCCCGGCGTCTGTGGGGGGCCGTTGTAGAGATGAGGCAAGCTTAATGCCCAGAGTTACCGAGTGTGATCACTGACCAAAGTGGGCACCGAGGCGAGAATTATCAGTCCGCTGACCCTGGTCCTCGACCCTGCCGCGTCGGGAATCGAACCCTGGTCCCAGGCCGTTCTCAGCCTCCGGGTCTGCCGCCTCTAACCAGTGAGCCACACCTCTCTACTGTAGGGCACAGTGACCTGCTGAGGTGTGTGCAGTCTGAATAATGTAAGGCACAGCGACCTGCGGAGGTGTGTGCAGTCTGAGTACTGTAGGGTACAGTGACCTGCGGAGGTGTGTGCAGTCTGAATAATGTAAGGCACAGTGATCTGCCGAGATGTGTACGATCTGAGTACTGTTGGGCACAGTGACCAGCTGAGTTGTGTGCAGAACGAGTACTGTAAGGTACAGTGACCTGGTGAGGTGTGTGTGTAATCTGAACACTGTAGGACACAGCGATCTGCTGAGGTCTGCAAATGTAATCTGATTCCTGTTGGGCACAGTGACGTATTGAGGCTTGTCTGTAATCTGAAAGTTATAGGGCACACAGATCGTTTGTGGTGAATAATATTATTCCTGTAATATACGGATCCCAGTCGAGTGTGTTTATGTAATGTGATTCCTGTAGGGCACAGTGCTCTGCTTGAGGTGTGAAAATGTAATCAGAGTCCCGTG